>NC_056746.1:850100545-850400545 GCF_019279795.1 Protopterus annectens | reverse complement strand
TTTAGTTACCTCAGAAATTATACCTGGATCTTTGTCAAATATGACAAGATATCATAATACATTAATCTCCAAAAAAGAACCAAAACAACCGCAAGCTTTTTTGGTCCTCTCTATATAAACTATAATACCCCAGCCATACCACTACACCCTGTCCTTCTACTTCAACCAAAGAGACCACTGCCACTCAGTTCAACAGTCATTTTATCCAGTCAGGTCTATCACTAGTTAATGACCACCTCACTTCATCCCTCCAACTCGCATCTGTTCTAGAAAGCAGCACACTGTCTTTCAGTTTTCAGCCCATCCCAACGTGAAGACTGGTAGAGAAGGGTGAAGGCTGCCAGCCTATCCAGATAGAATTCTATCATTTGTAAATATGAATGTAAACTACAGGTTTGTTGTCTTAAATGTAAAGAAATACTGTTACACGTGGAACTGGAAATAAATGTGACAACAGTGCACTCTACTGATCAAAGTAAAGCATGTGGTGACCCGTTGAAGTAGATAGTGGTGCCGAAATGTCTGGATGAAGAAATTATTTCTATTGTTTTAACCAAGATTTAAATTGCTAGATTTAAACATGCAAATGTATTTTATTGATCTGTTCCTATCCAACTGCAAGACAACAAAAGGGAGATGTTAAGAATGTAAATGCAGTTAATGTGTAGCCTGGGAACTCCAGGAAAGTGAAAAGGAAGGATGTAATGTTTATCAGAATTGCAATAGTAATTTAAACAGAGAGAATTGGAAGACATTGAGCATTTTTATCTTGATCATCCAACTCACAGCACTGCCTCTTGCTCACATTTAAGTTATCTTAGACTTGTGTTTTCTTTTATAGATAGCTAGAACTAGAAAGATTAGACTAAGTGTTTTTCTGTGATGTCAGAAATGTACTACTGAATTATTTTAAGTATTTCTGTGTGATCTCTGAACTCTTGACTAGCACTGACTGTGTAGTAGAAAGTATTGTCATGTGGTTTTAATTATTTATTATTAAATATTTTAAAACCTTTTAACTGTGGATGATTTTGTGTAGAGATAATTTAAGCTCTAGGGTATATTGCATATTTATAGTGATTACTGTACCAAATCACTCTAATTAGCCTTGACTGTTTAGTCACATCTACCAATTGGATAATAATATTGCACAGTAATAATTGGACACCCTTTTAAGGGCCGTTGGGTATGGCTGATGATACTAGCTAGGTGGTGGCAAGTGGTGCTACCGTATAGTCTGGATAAAAGGGGCACAGCTGAAGAACCTGTGTCAGCCTTCTCCAGAAGTGTATGTGTTGTTGTATAAACTCTTATCTCAAAGTGTGTATGTCAGATACTTGGGCAGGGACACGAAGCACTGGTTGGACAGAGAGGGTGTTGGAGATTTTAGCTTGCCCAGCTAGGCTGAGATCTGGACCCTATAGCTGTGCCAGTGGGGAGTCTTATTGGGGACTTGGGGAGCAAGGGAGAGACCAACCTCAGACTGACTGTGATCTCTGTGTGCTCTTAAGGGAAATTGCACTTTACTGTGTGTATTTGTTATCCTTTCCTCTCATATGAGACACCCTCTCTGCTGTTAGTGTTGAGGATCGGTGCCCTGACCCAGCAATCAAGGAGCCTCAATCCTCACCACTAACACCAGAGAGAGCATCTCATATATGACGAAAGGATAACAAATACACCCAGTAAAGTGCAGTTTTCCTTAAGAGCACACAGAGATCACAGTCAGTCCAGGGCTGGTCACTCCTTTGCTCCCCAGGTCCCCAGTAAGACTCCCCACTGGCACAGCTATATGGTCCAGATCTCAGCCTAGCTGGGCAAGCTAAAATCTCCAGCACCCTCTCTGTCCAACCAGTGCTTCATGTCCCTGCCCAAGTAGCTGACACACACATTTTGAGATAAGAGTTTATACAATGAGACAGACACTCTGGGGAAGGCTGGCACAGTTCTCCAGCTGTGTTCCTTTTACTCACACTATATGGTAGTACCACTTGCTACCACCTAGCTAATATTATCAGCTACCCAAAAGCCCTGAAAAGGGTGTCCAATTATTATTGTGCAATATTATTATCCAATTGGTCGATGTGACTAAATAGTTAAGGCTTATTAGAGTGACTTGGTACAGTAATCACTATACTTATGCAATGTACTCTAGAGCTTAAATTATCTCTACACAAAACCACCCACAGTTAAAAGGTTTTAAAATATTTAATAATAAATAATTAAAACCACAAGACAATACTTTCTACTACACAGTCATTGCTAGTCAAGAATTCAGAGATCACACAGAAATACTTAAAATAACTCAGTAGTACAGTTCTGATATCACAGAAAAACACTTAGTCTAATCTTTCTAGTTCTAACTATCTCTAAAAGAAAACACAAGTCTAAGATAACTTACATATGAGCAAGAGGGAGTGCTGTGAGTTGGATGAGAAAGACAAAAGTGCTCAATGCCTTCTGATTCTCTCTGCTTAAATTGCTATTGCAGTTCTGATAAACATTACATCATTCTTTTTCACTTTCCTGGAGTTCCCAGGCTACACATTAACTGCATTTACATTCTTAACATCTCCCTTTTGTTATCTTGCAGCTGGTCAGGAACAGAGCAATAAAAATACATTTGCATGTTTAAATCTAGCAATTTAACTCTTGGTTAAAACAATAGAAAGAATGTCTTCATCTAGACTTTTCGGCACCACTGTCTACTTCAAAGGGTCACCACATGCTTTACTTTGGTCAGTAGAATGCACTATTGTTACATTTATTTCCAGTTCCACATGTAACAGTATTTCTTTACATTTAAGACAACAAGCCTGTAGTTTACATTCATATTTACAAATGATAGAATTATATATAAAATTCTATCTGGCTAGGATGGCAGTCTTCATCCTTCTCTACCAGTCTTCACACCCAACATCAAACATTAAAACAACTACTAGCCAAATTAAAAGCAATAACCTCAGCTGCTGATAACCTTCCCACTGAGATCCTCAAAATAGGTGCAGAAACACTAGCCTTTCCTGTCTTCATTCTAGTCATCTGGTCAATAACTGAAAACTGTGCCCCATTCATCTGGAAAAATCCACAATTATACCCCTTCACAAATTAGGTACTTCAACAGAGTTAATAAACTATAGACCTATTGCTATCCTATCACCCCTCTTTAATATCTATGAAAAGTGTATTCACTCTCAGCTTATGAAACATATAACCAAACACAGCCTCCTTGCCAACAACCAGCATGGTTTCATGCCCAATCACAGCCCTACTATTACTACCCTCCTATACTTCACCAACACAGTAAACCAACACAGAAATGAGGAAAACCTTGTTTTTTTCACTTTCTTTGACCTTTCCAAAATATTTGACACAGTGTCCCACAAAAAGCTTGCCTTTGAACCTGCAACACTAAGTCTCACTTACCCCTCCTTCTCTTGGTTTCACAATTATTTATGCAATCATCAGCAGGCAACTAAATAGCAACAAAATGTTTCAGTATTTCAACTAATCTCTGTTGGTGTTCCCCAAGGGTCAATACTCAGCCCTCTTCTATTTAATATTCTCATAACTAAACTTTATAACACTACAACACTTGCCACTCTCATACAAGATGCTAATGAGTCAACCCTTATCTGCTCTGACCCACCCATAACAAAATTACAGGAAATCATTCAAAAGTCTTTCACTGACATTGAAATATGGCTAAAAATTTCTAACTTGCTGGTTAATACCAAAAAATTAAACTTTTACTATTTACTCCAAAACAACACCTTTAATATTACTTCAGGTAATAACACAAAAATGGAAACTATAAGCCATACTAAACTACTCAGAGTCATAATAAACAATAACTTCAAATTTGATCACCAACAGCATGCCTCCTTCCTTCAATATTATATGCTTCCCCTATTCTTAAAAATATCAACACTGTAAAAAACTAAACTAGCCACCTGGTAATACAAAATAGCTAAATTTGCAACCAACCAACTTTATAAAACATACCACTGCCTTCCATTAAGACAATTAACTCGCTTGAACTCCCAAAACAGTTGACATACTCACAGCTAATCATTGCCTACCACCTATTTTACTCTCTAGACAAATGCCCAGCATTACAAAATACTCTACTGCACTATTCACCCACTAGAGACCTTCACTCTAGCAATAAAGTTTTAATTTGCATCAGTAAGGCATTCAACACAGCTGGAGAATCCCTACTCTCATTATGTGTCAAAATTCAGGAATGCAATCCCCATACAGATAGACAGAAAACTTAAATAGTTTATAAACTTTGCTTAAACAGAAACTATGCCACCAAAGAATGCTCTGTTCTTCCTCTCACTTGGCTAGATTTACTCAGATTACTTTTCTCCAACTCTTACAGCCACTTTGCTTCCCGATTTTATTTTTGTATCTTATCACTCCTCCTCATACTGTACTTATTTCCTAAACTCTTACTTTTCCTCCCTCCCTCTCTCACACCCAACCACTAACTAAAATGTTCTCCTCCGTCCATTCATCATCTTCTTTCTTATCTCTTTTATCATTTTAAGCTACATTCTACTTGTCTGTCTGTAAATTACTACTAAACTCAAAAACACCCCAGTTTGATCTTTTCCCTGCAACCATTATGCTAAACATACAATAATTATTGTATGTTATTTCTCTATTAAATAATTAGCCAAGTTAAGTCTTGTTTTTTTCTGTTAAAATGCTATGTTCATGTAAGAAATATTTAAAAATATATAAAAATCATGTAAATAAGCTCATATATAGATGTTTTTACTCTGCAGTTATAAATGTACATCGTGCATAACTTACATGTTGAGCTTTTCTCCCTGGGCCTCTGCTGAAAAATCAGATTTACCCAGTTGGACTTTTCCCAGTCAACAAAGACAAATAAATATATAAAATAAATAAGCAAACAAACAAACAAACAAACAAATACATTAATAATTAAATAAATTAATAAATAAATAACCTTTCCCTTACAGCAATCTATGGCAGATAGTGAGATTTTCTGCTGAAGCTTTGAAATGTTTTATTTTACCCCTTAAAAAGAAAGTTTAGTTTCTAGCTCCACCCTCAGTTCACAGGTAATTAACCTTAATTGTCCTGTTCTAATTTCTGTGTGACTTACAAGAGACACAGCGGTGGTCTCTTTATTAGTTTAAATATGCAATAAAAAGCAGAATACACATAAAATCCAATGTAAAGAAATACAAATTCCAAGAAAGCATGCTACTCTATTAAGATTAGAAGGGTGTAGTCATTAGTGAAGTTTGATATTGTGCAGTTATGAAATTTCATGTTGTTTGCTGTAGGGGCATTTTGGGAGTTCAAAGTCTATGATCAGAATTCACCAGAGAAAGAGACACCAGAGGAGGAATATTGCAGGAGGTGGCAAAAGAAGTTTTTGTTTATTAAATCTTGAAAATTTTAGACATATCCTACATTGGAGGTATTAGTATCCCGGTTTATTGAGGGGTATTTAAAGTCTTCCAAAATAATGGAGTTTTTGCTAATAAGAGGATCATTTAGAACACTAAGGTATCTTGTGTGGTCATCAGGGATCAAAGAAGGTATTCTGTAGCAAGTTACTTCTTGATAATTAATTCGATCTGGAGTGATATGTGGTTCAATGAGTTCAATTTGTGGGTCCCTAGGGATCTATGTGAAGGTAATATTTTCCTTTGCTGAATATATATATATGTGTGGTGTGTGTATGTTCATGAATATATATGTATGGTGTGTGTATGTTCATGATTATGTGTTTCGTGCTTTTGGGTTTCAGGATTGTGAGTCATTCACCTTTATAGTTTTGAGATACTGAAATTCAAGATTTCAGTACTTCGAGATTATAAAGGGGAACCACACACACACACACACACACACACACACACACACATATGTGTGTGTGTGTGTGTGTGTGTGTGTGTGTGTGTGTGTGTGTGTGTGTGTGTGTGTGTGTGTGTGTGTGTGTGTGTCTATATGGCAAACACCTTAGCCATTCTGCCAAACTCCCAACACTGATTGCCATTAGTTTTGAAGGCATGAAAAGCACAAAACTCCAGTATAGAGGGATTGATGTTCTTACATTTAAACTAAGTCTCACTAACTGCCCAGACATGGATGTTTTCCAGATGTAGAAGTGCATCAAGGTCAGGTAAATTATTGTTTTGACATCTGGTGTTGAGGAGAGTCACCTTAATGGGATCTGTTCTTAGGATTGATATATTAGTTATATTTAAATGCCCATCAATGGACTCTGCCTAAAAAGACACTAGGATGGCAGCAAAGGCTTTAACTACTATGCAGAACAAGAGTTACAAAAGATGCACAGAAAATGTTCAAACTTTGGGTTATAGAATAATAAATGGAATTGTACTGGCCCCAAAACCTTATAGGACTGTAAGGTTTTGCACTGACATCAGAAATGTAACTAGCATATTGAAATTTGATTTGTATGCCATGCTCTGAGTGAATGAGATAATTGACAAAGTGAAAAATGCTAGTTTTTTTGTCCACTTTAGACCTCAGCAAAGGTTATTGCAAACCATACGAGCCCAAGGAAAAATGGCATTTTCCAATCTAGATATGATTCTTCCATTTCAGAGTCCTACGTTTTGGTCTTTATAGAGCACTAGGAATATTCTAGAGGCTGAAGGATAAAATTCATAAAGACCTCTTAAAAGATATTCAGAAGCCTCTACCTGGATGATGTAATTTTCCGAAAATTGGGCAAACAATCTTCCTAACATTTAAGTCATTTTAGATTCCCTGCATCAATCTGTGTTGATTGTTAACACTACTAATTGTAAGTTAAGAATGGCAGACACCTGCTATTGGGGCTATGTAATAAACCAGGGGATAGTATAACAATAGGCTGAGAAAATTGAGTAAGCGTAAAACAGATTCATGCCAACCAATAAGAAACAGGTTAAAGGTATTTTACATCTAGATAGCTACTATTGTAAATATATTGCTAATTTTCATTCCACTGCTTGCTACCCTGACTGCCCTGTACCAAGGGTAGGGCTCCTCTAATAATTAATTTGTGAGTTGGAACAGAACAAAGCTTTCGGTAACTAAAAGATGTGCTGTGTTCAAAATCAATACTACTACCGTCTGGATTTTCCAAGTGACTGTTATTGTACACATGTGCTCCGAGGTAGACATAGGTGTGCATTTGTTATCTCAGACTATAGTTGTTGATGGCCCAACCCATTTGTTATATAAATAGAAAACTCAACAACTCTATGAGATGCTAGCCAGTTATTGAGATTGAGAGAGAGAGAGAGAGAGAATCCTTTGCCAAAAAATGGACTTTCGCAACCCTAAAGAATTTAATTTATTTACTAACCATGCTTTTCTGCAATGGCTGTACTAATAAAAAAAATTTCAACACAAAATTATCCAAATGGGTTTTGTTCCTCCAGGTTTCTAGTTTTAGAATTCAACATTGCCCAGACTACAGTCACTTGCATGTGGATGGGTTGTTTTAGGTGTACTTCACATCTGACAGTGCCAGAGTCAGTGGTTCTAAGCTAAAGATGTAGCATACTGACTGCTGAGCCTACAAAGCACATTGCTACAGGTCCTCTGACATCATTTGTTAAGGTTTAATTAGGTATGTAACCTGGAGGTCTCAACTCTACCTTCATAGGATCACACTAAACCAGCATACACTGCTGGTGTAAAAAAATCAGTGCCAACGATTAACACAAATCTACCATACTCACATAACTAGGTTACTCACCAGGCCATAGACTACAAACCTTCCATTGTTACTAACTCTGTGTATCCATGTCCAAATGCCCTGGATTTAGAATGTTTATTTATTTGAATGTGTTTGCTAGGGCAAGATACTGTCATGGTGGATGAATTTTAGGTTCAGCCCTGAAGGAAAAAACTTATACAAGCAAAAACATATTCATAATATATCCAGAAAATAGTAAATTTGTCATAGTGTTGGAGGAAAGATAGCAAATGCAGAAAGTGATTATATACATGCCTACAACAGAACACTCACCATGCTAAAAAAATGACAAGGTGACATCTGCCTATTAGGTTCATAGGTTCATAGGTAGGTACTAGGCTATCAGCCCAAGGGCCTACGTAAGCCTAGCCAGCAAGGTTCCATAGCTTATGCCACCCAAGAAAGTTATTTTCCTGTGCCACTGTCCAGCAGAGAGACAGAAGTGATCCCTGGGATGTATTTCCTATTTCCCATCCACTCATCAAGATTTTTCTTGAAGAGTGCTAATGAAGAACTTTGCTTGACATAGATGGGCAGCTTGTTCCAGAGTATAGGAAGTCTCTGGGACAGGAATCTATCCCTCCAGTATGTCCTGTTTATTGTGGTGACAATGTTTAGGTTCCTAGAGTGTGTAGCTTGGAGGGATTGGGATTTCTTTAAGTGTAGCATGTCCAACAGCTCTGGGTTTGAGATAGCTTTATATGTTAGGCAGAGATCACCTTGGAGTAGGCGATATGCTATGGAGTAAAGCTGGAGTTTTTTGAGGCGTTCAGTGTAGGGCATTTGTTTGAGGCCAGTAATCCTCTTTGTGAGGTACTTCTGTGGCCTTTCCAGCTGCTGCAGATGTCTTGTGAGGTACATTCCAAAAGGGGCGTTGTACTCTATAATGGGTCTAATGATTCAGTGTCAAAATCCAGGATGTCATGAGGGCCCTACAATCCCTCAAATATGACAAACATGATTATGATCCATTCTTCTTCTTCTTTCGGCTGCTCCTGTTAGGGGTCACCACAGCAGATCAACTGTTTCCATTTCTTCCTGTCCTCTGCATCTTGCTCTGTCACACCAGCCACCTGCACGTCCTCTCTCACCACATTCATAAACCTTTTCTTAGGCCTCCCTCTTTTCCTGTTACCTGCCAGCTTCATCCTTAGCATCTTTTTCCCAGTATACTCTGCATCCCTCCTCAGCACATGTCCATACCAACGTAATCTTGCCTCTCTGGTTTTGTCTCCAAACCTTTCAACCTGGCTGACCCTCTAATATACTTATTCCTAATCCTGTCCATCCTCGTCACACCCAGTGAAAATCTTAGCATCTTCAGCTCTGCCACGTCAAGCTCTGACTCCTGCCTTTTTCTCAATGCCACTGTCTCCAACCCATATAACATAGCTGGTCTCACTACCCTCTTGTAGACCTTCCCTTTCACTCTTACTGGTACTTGTCTGTCACACATCACTCCTGACACTTTTCTCCACCCACTCCATCCTGCCTGTGCTCTCTTCTTCACCTCTCTTCCATACTCATCATTACTTTGAACTGTTGATCCCAAGTACTTAAACTCATCCACCTTTGCCACCTCTACATCCCTGCATCCTCACCATTTCTCTATCCTCCCTCTCATTCACACACATATATTCTGTCTTAGTCCTGCTGACCTTCATTCCTCTTCTCTCTAGAGCATATCTCCACCTCTCCAGGGTCTCCTCCACCTGTTCCCTACTCTCACTACAGATCACAATGTCATCTGCAAACATCATAGTCTGGGGACTCCTGCCTGATCTTGTCTGTCAATCTGTCCATCACCATTGCAAATAAGAAAGGGCTCAGAGCTGATCTTTGATGTAATCCCACCTCCACCTTAAACGCATCCATCACTCCCACCGCAGACCTCACCACTGTCACACTACCCTCGTACATATCCTGTACCACTCTTACATACTTCTCTGACACTCCCGACTTCCTCATACAATACCACAACTCCACTCTAGGCACCCTGTCATATGCTTTCTCTAAATCCACAAAGACACAATGCAACTCCTTCTGACCTTCTCTGTACTTCTCCATCAACACTCTCAGAGCAAACATCGCATCTGTAATGCTCTTTCCTGGCATGAAACCATACTGCTGATCACTAATCATCACCTCCCTTCTTAACCTAGCTTCCACTACTCTTATCCATAACTTCATGCTGTGACTGATCAGTTTAATCCCTCTGTAGTTACTACAGCTCTGCACATCACCCTTATTCTTAAAAAGCGGTACCAAAACACTTTTTCTCCATTCCTCAGGAATCCTCTCACTTTCCAAGATTTCATTAAACAATCTAGTTAAAAACTCCACTGCCATTTCACCTAAACACCTCCATGCTTTCACAGGTATGTCATCTGGACCAACAGCCTTTCCATTCTTCATCCTCTTCATAGCTATAGCTATCCTTACTTCCTCTTTGCTAATCCACTGCACTTCATGATTCATTATCCGCACATCATCCAACCTTCTCTCCCTCTCATTCTCTTCATTCATCAACCCCTCAAAGTACTCTTTCCATCTGCTCAACACACTCTCCTCACTTGTGAGTACATTTCCCTCATTATCCTTTATCACCCTTACCTGCTGCACATCTTTACTAGCTCAGTCCCTCTGTCTAGCCAATTGGTACAGGTCCTTTTCTCCCTCCTTAGTGTCCAACCTTCATACGCCTCATCCTTAGCCTTCACCACCTCTCTCTTTGCCATGCATCTCATCTCCTTATACTCTTGTCTACTTTCTTCATCTCTTTGACAATCCCATTTCTTCTTCGCCAACCTCTTTCTCTGTATACACTCCTGCACTTCTTCATTCCACCACCAGGTCTCCTTGTCCTCCTTCCTCTTTCCAGATGTCACACCAAACACCTTTCTAGCCATCTCTCTTACAAGCTCTGCTGTAGTTACCCAGCTATTTGGTAACTCTTCACTGCCACCCAGTGCCTGTCTTAACTCTTCCCTGAACATCACCTCACAATTACCCTTTTTCAATTTCCACCATTTAATCCTTGGTGCTGCCCTCACACTCATCCTCCTCTTCTTGATCACCAGTGTCATCCTACAAACCACCATCCTATGCTGCCTAACTACACTTTCCCCTGCCACCACTTTACAGTCTCCACTCTCCTTCAGACTGGCCCTTCTACATAAGATATAATCCACCTGTGTGCATTTTCCTCCACTCTTGTATGTCACCCTATGCTCCTCCCTCTTGTTAAAATACGTATTCATCACAGCCATGTCCATCCTTTTCACCAAATCCACTACCATCTAACCTTCTGCATTCCTTTGCTTAACACCATACCTGCCCATCACTTCCTCATCCCCTCTGTTCCCTTCACCACATGCCCATTGAAATCTGCTCCAATCACCAGTCTCTCACCCTTGGGTACAGTCATCACCACTTCATCCAACTCACTCCAAAATGTTTCTTTCGCATCCATCGCACACCCAACTTGTGGAGCATATGTACTAACAACATTCATCATTACACCATCAATTTCCAGCTTCATAAACATCGCTCTATCCGACACTATTTTTTACCTCCAAAACACTCTTAGCATACTGTTCCTTCAGGATATTGCCTACTCCATTTCTCCTCCCATCCACACCATGATAAAACAATTTGAACCCACCTCCGATACACATAGCCTTGCTCCCCTTCCATCTGGTCTCTTGCACACACAATATGCCAACCTTCCTTTGGTCCATCATATCAGCTAGCTCTCTCCCTATACCAGTCATACTGCCAACATTCAAAGTTCCGACCCTCACTATCACAGTCTTAGCCTTTACCTGCCTTTGGGCATGCCTTCCCCCCTCTTCTCCTCCTTCTTCAACCAACAGTAGCCCAATTTCCTCCAGCACCCTGTTGGCCAACAGTACTGGTGGCGGTCATTGTTAACCTGGGCCTCGACCGATTTGGTATGTATTTCTGTACAGTTGTCTGCATGTATGATTTGGCAAAATTTTACGCCGGATGCCCTTCCTAACGCAACCCTTCCCATTAATCTGGGCTTGGGACCGGCACAAAGAAATGCACTGACTTGTGATCCATTATTGTCTCAAATAAGTGTGAGTGACTTAAGACACTCAGTGCAGAAGGATATCATAGAGGCATCTTGGAGCTCACTGCTCATATTTCAAATACCTCTCAAACTCTTAGCTCAAGAAATCTGGACAAAACCAAAGATAATGGGGCACAAAGGCCAACAGATGGATGAATAAGCAAACATGCCACAGTCTGACAAAGAAATTAGATGTTTTAATGGGCTTATTTTTAAAATAGCCCTTCATGAATCATATCCTACAAATGAAAGCCTGCGATGTGACATATCGTCATAAGCAATTAAATCACAATTGGGTGTTTATGAGAAGCATTAATTGAACATATGTTTTAGACCTTTGATGAATGCATAGTGTTTGTTTAATATCAGTACTGATAATGTAACTATAGTTTGAGCTGATGTTATGTATTTGCAGAGTTATATATTGTCAGCAGAATAAATTATGATATGAATATACTAAAGTGCCATTACAAACTGATCATTTTGTGGTTGTCTCTGCTGCTTGCTCTTGCTATTTTTATGTTCTTTTGACTTTCTTAGTGGCAGAGCATTTACTTTGTGCATTGTCATATACTTTGTTTTATTATTTGCAGGATTCAGTCAAGGATTCTTTTTTGTATTTTGTCACTGACGACAGCTGCTCAGTTCACTGTACATCTTGGCTGCCTCCATAATAGAGGACTTCACTGGACAGTTAAGTGACTGTTTATCACTTCTTTTTGGACATTCTTTTTGTATTGGGAGCATATCGCTGTTCCTTTCTGCAATATGATTTGCTTCCCATCCTGTAAGTTTGTTGTCCATTCCTGCATTTGATTCCAAAATAAGTCTCTCAGTTGGAAGCCTCAGTGGAAGCCTGATGTGCTTAGCTGGACGTCCTTGCAGCCAGTTAGTGGTGGAGTCTTCTATTTAAAAAGTTATGTATTAGGTGTTTCAAGCTCCAAACAAGCTGTCTTGTTCTTTGGCATTATTCACTTCCTTAATCCTTTGCCTTTTTGTGATTAGAGCATAGTAAGTTAGTGCAGAAGAAAGGAAGGAAATAGAAAGTGTGACTAAGAAGTATACCCCTCCCCTTCACTGCAGGGAAATCTGCATTTGAGATTGGGCAGTAGCATACCAGGGGATTCTGGGCATGTTACATTTTATTTGAAAGTCAAACATCCTTGCAGTTACCCTGAAGTTGTAGCATGTCTACCACATTATCTCCTACCCAATTACTTCAAATGAAAAATGAGAAGGAACGACAAAAAATGAGAAGGAATATGATATTAAGTCTTTGTGGCTGACCTGATAAACTTTTTTGCTGAAAAATGTACATCATCTATTCTGTTCCTAGAGCAAGGCAAAGGAAAGTGGGCAGTAACTGTCTTTATAGTAAGCTGAGCAAAAATATTCCGTTATACATTCTGCTTCTTCCTTTCATTCTTTGAACACAGAATTTCAAAAGTTGGACCATAGCTGAACCATATAGCCGATGGTGTCCCAGGAGAGCTAGCTTTTCAGTCCATGATTGTGGTAGAGCTGTTTTCATTTTGAGCAGGTTGGTCTTCTCCTGAAATGGAGACTAACTCAAAGCTCCTATCTTATTTTGAAACTGGTAACTTTTATTGTTGAGAATGAGTATTCAAAAACTGGACTGTGATTAACCCTAAACTGAATACACCAAAAAGTATGTTCCCTATATTAGCAAAGTCCCAGGTTAAATGGGAACTTTAAATATTTGCTTATTCTTTATTTTTTGTGCCCTCCATATCTGCTACCTCTCTGGTCAACTACTGTAAGTCTTCCCATTCATTCTGTACCTGGCAAGAGCCTATCAAGGCATAACCATCATCAAGACAGCTATTTGGTGATTTTATGTTAAGGCCTACAAGCCCAGTAATGCTACTGAGGGTGCCCTGCAATGGGCATAACATGGTGATAACACTCACTTCTGCAAGGAACATACGCCAACAGACACATTTTTCCCCTTGTAGTAAATGCCTTCATATGTATCCAGTTTTCACTGAGTAACCTACGTAGGTTTTATTTTATGTTGGGTACAGTACAGCTTTACACTGGATGCACTGCTGAAAACGGTGCAGGTTCTTGCACAATTATTACTTCTGAAGCCAAGGGTACAGTTTTCAGCCATAGACACCAACATAGGTTCATTGGCACTTAAAAGGCTATTGATCCGTGAGGTTCTTTAGAAGCTTAGCCATACATTCCCATGAATTTTTAGGTCTTATATTCTAAGTACAACTAATCCAGAGGCAAGCCGAACATTTATATTTTGCCCCCTGTCCATGAGAGACAAGGGTGCTAAACCTGGGGTGAATTTGCAGTTACCCATTCATTCGTCCAGATTGTTTGAGTAGTGTAAGAGAAGTAACTTTGCTTTATTCATGGAACTTGTAAACAAAGACATTGGCAACCTTAAAACACGGGACCCCACCCAGTTTGGGTTTGTGAAGGGCCGATCCTGTCTACGGAACCTGATTGACTTCTTCGAATCAGTCTCCAGAGCCATGGATGAGGGTAAGGCAGTCCACACAGCCTATCTGGACCTCGCCAAAGCCTTTGACACCATCCCCCACTCTGGAATCAAAGATAAACTTACTAAGCTGGGCATTAATCCCTACGTCACTCGATGGGTTGCCAACTGGCTTACTGACAGAACCCACACTGTAAAAGTAGCTGACTCCAAATCCAGCTCCAGACAAGTGACAAGTAGAGTACCTCAGGGTTCAGTCCTGGGACCTCTCTTGTTTGGCTTCTACTTCTCTGAAGTACAGGCCAACACTAAGGGACTCTGGCTAACAAAATTTGCAGATGACTGCAAACTGGGAGCCATTATCGAATCCCCAAATGATGTTGCTACTCTACAAAAGGGCCTTACAGAAACAGATACTTGGTGTCGGAGCCATGGGCTCAAGCTCAATGCCAAGAAATGTATAGTTATCCCCTTTGGGACAAAACATGTACCTGCGAATTACCACATAGGTGGCAGTATACTAAACACTGAAAGTGTGATAAGAGACTTAGGGACACAGGTGGACAGTGGTCTTACCTTCAATAACCACATCGCCACAACAGTCAGGAAAGCCTTCTATGTGGTACACCTCATCACTGAGGGCTTTTCATCCAGAAAAAAGGAGGTCATTGTCCCACTGTACTCATCCCTCATTAGACCCATTATAAAATGCAGTGCCACATTTGGTATGTACCTCTCAAGACATCTGCAACAACTGGAAAGGCCGCAGAAATACCTCACTAAAAGAATCACAGACCTAAAGCAGATGCCCTATGCTGACCGCCTTAAAAAAACTCCAGCTATACTCTGTTACATATTGTCTACTCCGAGGTGATCTCTGCTTAATATACAAGGCCATGTCAAACCCAGAGCTGTTGGACATGCTACACTTAAAGAAATCCCAATCCCTCAGAGCCACACGCTCCAGGGATCTAAACCTCATCATCACAATAAACAAAACATGCTGGGGGGATAGATTCCTGACCCAGAGACTCCCCAGACTCTGGAATAGACCGCCCATACATGTCAAGCAGAGCACCTCTTTGTCCCTCTTCAGAAGGAACCTTGATGACTGGATGGGAGAAATGAAATTCACCCCAGGGATCATGTCAGTCGCCCTGCTAGACAGGGGTCCAGGGAAGTAAATTGTGTGGGAAGAAATATCCAGGGAATTGTTATGGCTAGGCTTGTATAGGCCCTAGGGCCGATAGCCTTTTACCAACCTATGAACCTATGAACCTATGAACTAGTTACCAGTTTTGAAAACATTTTTTAAATGTGTATTCATATCTAACGATCACTTAGCATTTAGTAGTGTCTGATATCTTTTTGGTTTTTAATTATTTTTATATTACGTTGTTATGTAGACAAAAGTGTCAACTAGCTATGTGAGTGATTTCCACTAGTAAGCATGCTTCTAGATTGGCTTTTACCAGCCTGACAATCAAACTTCTCCAAAAAACACATGGACCCATTTACTTCTTTATACTGGTTTGATATTAGCACACTGCATTACTCCATAAGATCTCCCATTTTTCTGGAAAGAATATCTTATTAGTAATCCTTATCTTTTTCCCGGGCATTGAGGGATACAGTTGAGTGCCATTATGCCATTATCCATGACTTAGTCACTGTTTTGTTGAGGATTCAGTGACCCTCCCACTATTGCCTCATAAACATGGTGCAGTTACATATAAGTTAAGCTCCAGTGTATTGCCATATTTCTTCAAAATTGCAAACTCTGCCAGAGTGCATGAACTCTTAGGCTAGACTCATGCTCCAAAGTGCCTGTACATATGAAGCTCACTTATGGGCCTTCCTATAGACACTGTGGCTACATTGGGATGAAACCAATGCCCTTCCCTTAAGATAAGCAGCAAGCTAGCTGCTCACTGCCACCTCTCTCTCCAACTAGATGCTCACTGCCAACTCTCCCCAGCAGGCTGCTCACTACCACCCATCCCCAGCAGGCTGCTCACTGCCACCCCTCCCCAGCAGGCTGCTGACTGTCTCCCCTTCCCAACAGGCTGCTCATTGTCCCCCCTCCCCAGCTAGCTGCTCACTGCCACCCCCTCTCCAACTAGATGCTCATTGCCAACCCTACCCAGCAAGCTGCTCACTGCCACAACTCCCCAGGCTAGCTGGTCACTGACACCCCTCCTCAGCTACCTGCTCACTGGCACCTCTCCCCAGCAGGCTGCTCACTGCCCCCCCCTCCCCAGCAGACTGCTCACTGCCACCCCTCCCCAGCTAACTGCTCACTGCCATCCTTCCCTAGCAGGCTGCTGACTGTCCACCCTCCCAGCAGGCTGTTCACTGTCCCCACTCCCCAGCTAGCTGCTTACTGCCACCCCTCCACAGCTAGCTGTTCACTGCCACCCCTCTATCCAACTAGATGCTCACTGCCAACCCTCCCCAGCAAGCTGGTCACTACCACCCTTCCCCAGGCTAGCTGCTCACTACCACTCCTCCCCAGCAATGTGCTCACTACCACCCCTCCCCAGCTTGCTGCTCGATGCCACCCCTCCCCAGCAGGCTGCTGACTGTCCCCCCTTCCCAGCAGGCTGCTCACTGTCCCCCCTCCTCAGCTAGCTGTTCAATACCACCCCTCCCCAGCTAGATCCTCACTGCCACCCCTCCCCAGCTAGGTGTTCATTGCCACCCCCTCTCCAACTGCCAACCCTCCCCAGCAGGCTGCTCACTGTCCCCCCCTCCCCAGCAGGTTGATCACTGTCAGCCACCCAATTAGATGAACACTGCCACTCCTCCCCAGTTAGCTGCCCACTGCCACCCCTCCCCAGCTAGCTGCTCACTGTTACCTCTCCCCAGTAAGCTGCTCATTGCCACCCCTCCCCAGCAGCCTGATCACTGCCACCCCTCTCCAACTAGCTGATCACTGTCACCCCTCCCCAGCTAGCTCCTCTAGATTTTATGGCAAGTACTTGAATCCATTTATCTGGAGTGGAATTGGATTTCCTGTCATAACTTTTGCAGAAATAGCATCATATTGAATTTTGTTTATGGTAGTGCTTTTGTCTCTCCTGTTACACATTGTTATGCTGCAAAACTCCAGCCCCTATTCAGCCATTTACTACTTTAGTACCTTTTGTCTTTGAAACACAATTACTTTTTCCTGATGAGCCATTTTATCACGAGTGACAGGAGCAGAAATAAGTGTCATGTGTATTGGAAAGAAGAGGAGATTTTTGCTTATGCCTGTTGTGGCATTTGTGCAATGCAAATAGTAGATGATGTGTGCATGTATTTTTCAAGCAGCTCCATGTAATAACTCTAAAAATGACAGTTGACAGTAGGCATAATTTTAGAACTTGGGATTTATAAGTATTTTGTTCCCTTACCTTTATATGAAGCAATTATGGAGGTAGTATATATAGAGGTAAGGGCTGAAAGTAAAGCCTTAATAAAGAGCGTGTATACATGTGGGCCCCCTGCAAACATATAACTAAGGCTGGTAGTCATAGTCGCTTGCACAAATGTGATAGGGGTATTCCTGATACTCACGTAGGTGTATAGCGAAGGCAAGATTCATAGAACCTATTTATGCTAATGTGAAAGGTCTTAAAAATACTGAGATGCAAATGAGTAATGCTGTAAAGCATAGTATGGTAATGAGGTGGTTTTGCAATTCATAGTATAACATGTGCATGAATACACATCCCTTGTTAAATGCAGTGCTTTACCTTTGATATTGGAGTTGCAGTCCACAAATTTGCCCCAGTCATCCCTTCAGTGGTTTGTCCAAGTATGCACAAGCACTTCCATGATACAAAAATGAATTATTTCTCCCAATAACCCCTTCAGTAGTTTGTATTAAATATGGCTAAGTACTAAAATGACACAATAAATTATTTTGCCCAGTAATCACTTCAACAGTCTGACCATGTATGCACAAGCACTTTCCTGACAAACAAATAAATTATTTCTCCAAGCAAACCTTTCAATAGCATTTCCTAGTATGCATAAGCACCAAAATGAAACATTTCCCCAAGCAACCCCTTCGGTAACATGCCCAGGTATGCATAAGCACCAAAATGAAACATTCCCTCAAGCAACCCCTTCAGTACAATATCCAAGTATGCACAAGCTCTAAAATGAAACATTTCCCCAAGTTACCCATTCAGTACGATGCCCTAGTATGCACAAGCACAAAAATGAAACAGTTACCCAAGCAATCCCTTCATTAATATATCCAGGTATGCACAAACACTAAAATGAAACATTTCTCCAAGTGACCCATTCAGTACTATGCCCTAGTATGCACAAGCACAAAAATGAAACAGTTACCCAAGCAATCCCTTCATTAATATATCCAGGTATGCACAAACACTAAAATGAAACATTTCCCCAAGCGATCCTTTCAGTAAATGCCCATGAATGCACAAGCATCAAAATGAAGTATTCACCTGAGTGGCCCTTTCAGTAAAAATGTCCAGGTATGCAGAATCACCAACTAATCTCCCATCACATTTATGTATTCTCCTTGAAAACTCCTGCTTACTGGGAAATTTTCAGGGGTATTTACACACTTTGTATACAAATTAGCTTATTATAGATTAGTGTATATAAATCAAACTTGCGCGTATGTGTAAAGCTCCTTACCAGTGTAGTAGCTGTCCCATAGCATGTATATTTTTGTGATGGGGAGTGTTCATAAAAAGGCCTCTACCTTTCCATAGTCATCCTGAAAGTCTAGGATTTGCATAACTATGTAGCTCTGCTCTTTGCCAATCACTTCTATGAAAATGCAATGCCCTGGACTATGAAAACCACCTAAGAATATTCCACATTCCTGAATTGTGCCTGTACACCAAATAATTCACAATTACAATAGGAAGCCTTATCTTACCTCTATCTATACAGCAAATGTATGGTTTATAAAGTCTCGTTCTCAGAGACAGAACATTTTGTTACATTTTCATAACTTCCCCTGAGCTGCATGACCTCAGTAGATATAATATAAAGAAGGGTGATGCAGGGGGTGATGCTCCCTGAATCTCAGCATGGAGGCCTGCTGTCACTTCAACCAAGGATGATATAGTGCTTTTTTATCAGTTTTTAGTGAAATAGTCCTTGTGTTAACAATGACTAGAAAAACTGTTTTATATCCATCTATAGGCATACACATAAACTGTTTTAATAGTTCATTATGTGTGTGTATGTATGAGTGTGTGCGTGTCTGTGTGTCTCTGTGTATACTTGTCAACAGTCTAAAGGCAGTATTAAGTATACATGACTTTTATTTGTTTGTTAGAAGAGCTGGTACAAAATCTATTTTTCACCTACTTCTTTGTCCCCTTGTTTGTTAAACACGTATTAAATCTTATCCAATTAATGTGTGTTTTGTTTTCCAATGTATGCTAATAACGTGTCAAGTGCAAGAAGTCATTTCTGTGACCATAAGCTAAATCCGTCAAATCTTCACGCAGTTTGTAAAAAGTAATTTTTCCCTGAACTAGAAACTGCAAGCTTAGCTTTAATGTAGTGCTGAAAGGCAAGGTGCTGTAATCTAGCTTCAGATATGTGCAAATAACAAAATTGTTTTGTAATAAGAGTATCACGTTTGTATGTGAATCTTACATTTTCTAGGTGCACAGCTCTTTATAAAAAGTGTGATGGCTTCCTTTTTTTGTGAAACATTAAATACTAATGAGCATCTGAAAAACTATACTACCAAATATGCTTTCTGGAAACTTTAACAAGGTGAGCTCAGAAATGTATGGGTTGTTATGCTGTATGTTTTAAGCCTGAAGCTGGCAGAAGTAACACGGGCATATAACACTGAGCACTTCAAGGACTATGGGTAATGCAGTTTTGACAACTTTCTTTTAGTAGTATAGCTCAAAAAATGAAGGCTGCAAGCAGCTAAAATGTTCATCCAGTAGATCTGGTTATGAATCTCTCGATTTCCACTTGCAAACTGTGATTTGTTTCTGAAACTTCAGATCTTCTCTAAAACTGTTATTTCATTAAGCATTGTTAATTCTGGAACTGTAGCAGTCTCACTGTTGTCATTATTATTATTTATTTATTTTTATTAGTTTAGAGGCTGTGCAGGTAGCAACACCTCATGTCATATAGATTAGTTGATTAACCTCATGTGATCAAGCCATTTCTTATTTAAGGACTGAATAAATGGTTCTAATTATTTTCTGATGAAGTCCAAGGCTTTTGGATAAAAGTGCTTAAAATTTTAATAAACAAGGTGAATTTTAATGGCTCGGTGAACCATGTCTTCAGTCATTGTACACAGGTGGCAAAACTATCAACACTGGCTTGACTGGTCACACAATTCCAGATATTGTGTTTTTGTAAACAGTTAACAAAGGCCCACACTGCCTACTTGAGATGAGGGAGATCCCCCAGCCTTTTTTTAACTTAATGCACACCTGGATTTTGCCACAGCTCTTTAACAAAGCTTGATCCCCCTGATGGTAGAGTAACAAAACAGCTTCAGCACAACTATATTCTCGTAGTATCACTTTCTGGCTGCAGAACTGATTTGGTTAATTGTGCTTCGGCTGGTCATAGTTATTACAAGGAAAAATGACATTTGGTCATCATATTCTACATGGAACTGTGTATCCTTGGCAACTATTTGACAGTATTTCTCATCCTCATTTTGCAGTCAGGTCTGTATGCCTTCTTCCAGCATGCATTTTGATACCACTGTTGTTTAACTTGCTCTCAACCAGCCCTGAAACTTCTGAGTTCTGCAGACAGGTTTTACCTAACCATATTTCTCACACTTGTTTCCAACCTATTTTTATGCATACAGCAGTTTGATCCAGGCATGCCTGGGGTCTCGTTCTTTGGTCATTGGGACAATCTTCAGAATTAATTCTTATTAATGACACTCTTAAGGTCAGACAGTTAATGCAGAAGATTAAGGCTCTGCGCTATTAATGAACTGTTTCCTGTCTACAAGGTTTGATACCTTCCACCTCCATTTGCATACTATGTCACTCTGAGCAAGTCACTTAATCAAACAGTGCTCCTAGGTTGCTCTGTAAAAAGATAAAACAAGATAAAAAAATATGGGACCCAGTGGCCTTATCTGGTCAAAAATGTGCCTAAATCTTCAGAAGATATCACATCAGTTAGCAGCCCAGGATAAATATTGCTTCTGTCACAAGACCTTTTTTAGCTAGTTAGACAGCCTACAGAGCATCACAACATGACATGCATTGTGCTCTGCTTACAGGTAAGACTTACAGCCCCCTGCTTTTACCTTTTCTTAACATGACAAATCTTAAGTATGGATTCAACATGATTTTCCTAAATTGGTTAAATGCCTTTAGAAAATATTAAAGCACAATGGCCAGATGGACATTCTCTCAGGGTCATCAGGAATCAGGCTAGTGTATTCACAGCGCCCCTGAGTGAGGATTTCCACAGGCCACTTGCCAGCATACCAGAAGCCAAGGAAATACTGGCCTTTTAACTTAACAACCATAGTAGTGAATGTCATTAACTGCATCCTGATAATAAGTTTGAAAGCATTTCTACAGGACAATCTCCAGGGCAGCAACCAGCAAACACTCATGCACAGAAAGGGCTAACATTCAAACCTGATCCAGTTTTATGATTGTGTTACAGTTTAGTCTGACAAGAGAGAACCAGAAGGTGTCATTTACCTAGACTTCAGCAATGCTTTTGAATCTCTCCTACAAAGGAGGCTCATAGTAATATTGGAGAAGTGGGGCTAAGACCAATACTGAGGTACTGGATGGCTGCATAGGTATACAGTAGGACATAGAGGGATGTGATGAGCTGGACAATGTCAGAAATTAGAGAGGTAAATGGTGGAGTGCCACAATGGTATGTCCTGAGTCCAGTATACTTATTGGTGTTTGTCTCAGACATACCCGAGAGAATAGTGAACAACAACAACCTTTTTATTGATTACACAATGATAATTGTAACAATTAAAGATGGAGGAAGAGTTCAGTAGAGTATATGGAAAGACTGAATGATTAAGGAGAAAGGTGGCAGCTGAGGTTAAGTTCAAACAAATGCCAAGTACTGCATTTGGGCTACAGCAGCCCTGGTGTAAAGTATCACTTAAGAAGACTGCAGCTGATAGCAGCTGAGTGGCATCGAGCATACCTGGGCTGTCCAAATGAGTGAACAGGCAGTAGCAATAGCAAGCAGAATGATGCCATGCTTCCTCAGGGAGATAGATTCCAGAAGAAAAGAGATAATGCTGCCACTCTACAGGAGCTTGCTCAGTCCTTACTTTTGGTAATGTGTGCAGTTCTGGAGGCCACATAAGGAAAAGAACATCAGGTTCCAGGATGTAGGTCTGAATGAAGCTACTAGAAACATCTCTATAATGGGTGAAAAGCAATATGATCAAAGGAATCACTGGCAGCAGATTGTCGAGACAAACGTCTCATCGCCTCTGAAAGTACTTTTGAAAAAGAGGGTTGTAAAACCAGGGAATGGACTTGATGGTGAAGAGAGGCTTAAATGAAGCATTCAATAAGTCATGAGATAAGTGGAAAGAGGCTTAGGCAGAAGGTTGAGATGGTAGAGAAGTAGATTATGAAGACACCTAAAAAGGCAAGACTAACTAGGCTTATTGTCTGCTTCTACTGTCAAACTAATTTAATGTAATGGTTGTAAATCAAAGGACCACATTTATCCACACCAACAGCTGATCAATACACCTTTATTTTGGACTCTGTTTTATTCTTAGATTAATCTAAATGGCAGAGTTTATCAAACATACTATACATATACATAGCACATGCTCTTAGACTGTGACTGCATAACAACTGTTTAAAATATGCTTTGGTAAGGTACAAAATACATTGTCAACAGACTTCTCCTATTATTAATATGTTTCTTCTCATCAGGAAGTAGGCAGGTATATTTAAAATATGTAATGTATAATATCTACGGAATAATTCCTATATCTTGATACTGTATAACACAATGCAAGTCACAGTGGGATTTTCCCTCGTTTCTTGAATACACAACTGAGTAAGTTCAGTTTTGTAAGAGGTAGCTAAGTAAATCTTCTAAAGAATTGCATACAGGCACACAGACACATACATGCACACATGAACACATAAGCTCATGCCCACACACATATAAAAGTACACAACACATGCACAAATCACATACACACATACTCTCTATATGCAGAATGTGATTGTGACCCTTAGAAAAGGATTACTTTCAAATAAATCAAATGCCTTCTTGCCACTTGTTAACAATTGTCCACTGCATGATACAGAAATGTTTTGACCTATGAACTTAGTAGGCTTTCTTAGCTTATTTATAACCAACTTAAAAAACGTATGCACTGATACCAGTAAATCATTCTTGCTCCTGGGCTATAGCAGTTTCTCCATACTATTGTTGTTAGTAGAATTTCATAAAATGTACTTTTCAGACAAATGCAGCAGTTGGGGAATAAAGTTCATCTTAAATATAATGAATCTACTAAGCAATCTTTTATAATAGAATTTGAACATGTACTTGAAATACAGTCACTGTGGAAAGGGATGTTCATGCATAGTATGTTAAACACAATTCTCCTTAAAGGGGCATGTTAACTCAGAATTCTTAAAGTCCTTCTCAAGTGCCTTCTCCTTTTCCCCTGTATGTGGCACTTTGAAATATGGTTCATCACTGAAGCACTGGTCATCTGTTGGCTGTGTTAAAAAAGGTATTTTCATTGTATATCCTGTTAGGCAGCCACCAACTAGAGCTGTAGCAATTGTCACTGCCAGTGCTGCAGCTTGGTAAAGGGCCTGATCTGATGCTCTTCGGCCAAACCCTGCCTTCAGTGCTGGGAAGTCATGCAGGAGCTCTTGCAGCCTTGGATCATCTACCTGTGGACTCATGTGTGGGAATGTTTCATAAAGGCTAAGTCCATAATTTTCCTCAGATGACAGCAAGATGCATACAATGCCTGCAATGGCTGATATAATTCCTGGAATTCCATGCAGGTTGTTGATGCCACACTGATCTTGGATCTTCAGTTTCTTGGCCAAAAATGGAGTTAAGTATTCAAAGCCAAGAGTACAAGCCATGCCGCCCAGGCATCCCAATGTAATCGCACCAGCTGGAGAAATCATCATGTCAGCGACAGCCCCAATGGCTACTCCACCCGCAAGGGTAGCATTCTGAATGTGAGCCATCTTGATCTTACCCTTTTCATCTAATACAATGGAAATTACAAATGCAGTCACTGTGGAGGCACTGAGTGACAGGAAGGTGTGAAGCGCTGCTCTGTGTTGATCATCTCCTTTCAGGGCAACTGCAGAATTAAATGTTGGCCAGAAAACCCACAGTAAAAGTGTTCCTAGCATAGCCAGAAGGTCTGACTGGTAGGACGGACCATCCTTTGGATGGCCCTGGGTTAAACCAGACCTGTAGAGAACTCTGGTGACTGTCAGTCCAAAGAATGCTGCAAACACATGGATAATAATAGATCCCCCAACATCACTGACCTTTAGAAACTCTCCAACAACCCACTCCAAGGTTGAATATATAGGGACTTCCAGTAAGATTAAAACAACAAGTTGTGCAGGACTTGTTTTTCCTAGTACAGCCCCAAAAGAAATCAGGATTGCAGCACAGGCAAACTCAGCAGCCAAGATGTTGTAAAGTCCAATGTGAATCTTGCCATCATGGTAGAAGTGGAAGAAACCCTGCACAATGACAGCCCATTGGATGGTGAGGTTAGCCATCAAAAAATTGAATGCAACTCCTGCAAAGCCATATTGTTTCATAAATGCATACAGGAAGCTAAAACCTATAAAAATCATGGCATGTACATCCAAAAACACTGGAAATACTTCATTCACCTGATTCTGTGTACCGTCAGTCAAATTTGTTTGAGATTTGGCATCTGTGTGTTCATCATAAGTCACAAAGATAGCAAAAAGCACAAGCAAAGCTACCTGGAATAGAACTATGGCACAAGGTAACCTGTGCCAGACACTGGTAGAATTTATTTTTGACATATTCCACTCAATTCAGAAAGCAATATAGTTGCATAATACAGCATGCAGAGGCATATAGTCTCTGTGTCTTGTCCACATAAAACTATGTACTGATATAAAAGATTTTATTTGTCAAGAGCTGTGTTCCTATTGGTTGACTGAACAAAACACACAACTTGTGACCTCTTTCAGTTCTGGGAACTTGAACTTTGAGCAGTTTTACTGTTTGCTGTTTACAAGTTATCATTTATTTTATGCAATAGCACACATACAATAGTCTGTGCTTCTTTAATATTCATCACCAAAAACTGGTAATACAGAGAAGATTTCTAATAGTTTAAGATACAGGAAATTTCTATGTAAAGAATCTTGCTAATGCGTGAACAGGGGTATTCAGTCCTTTCCAATTTACTGTAATCCTATTGCCAGAAAAAAAAGACAGAAATTAATTTGCTCATTCAGCAACATGCACAGATATGCCAGCCTGATTATAATCATTCCCATGTAGTTATGTAATTGGTTTGCCCTTTGCTCAGAAGAATTTATGATAAACTGCTGGCTTGATGTACAAGGTACAAGAACAACAAGGAAAACCCTAAGATATAACAGCTTTCAGTGCTAAGTAATATCTGAATAAAATATGTTCTTTCTGAAGTAGCACTACAGTCCCCTGCAAAAGACTTGATAAATTAATTTCATGATCCTTGCTCTGGACTGCCTGCAGCTTCAATAATTTTACAGTCAGTTGTGAAGGAGCAATGTTATTGTTTCTCTGCAAAGCTTTGTGGAAGTGAAAACTTTAGGATGTGTGTAACATAACACAAAGAGTATTCCAATTGTATTCATTCTGTATATAAGGAATTGTTATGCTGCGTGGAGGCTGAGGTACATATTAGCCAGAGAGGCTGCACAGAGAGGTACATAATGAACGTTGGATGTATGTGAACTCTGTTAATTCAAGTGCCTTATTTATTATCACAAACATTTTGAGTTCCATAAAGCAATGCAGAGAGGGGTTACCTTACTAATATGGAAGGCCACATCCTGCAGTCCAATGGCCTGCATATGTATACAGTGAAAAGCAGGAAAATACCTCTGTTTAGCTATTACATAACAGCTCATCTTGGAGGGCACAGACCATGAGCTTCTTGAAGTACAAAATGTGTTTTCAGACATCCATACAAGATCTGCATGAAATTTAGAGATAAGTAGGTAAGACATGAGTAGAATGATTAATGAGCAATGTGCTGCAGTGGTTCTGTCAAAAAAGATGTTATATTTAACTATTCCCTGCAAGGTATGGATTCTTTCTGGCCATAGTATCTACATTGCCCGTATTAGAAATGCAGCCCTGTACCAGAAATGTCCTAAAGCTATTACTCCAAGCCATTTGCTGAACACACTGAAAACTGGATTCATAGGTTCATAAGTTCATGCTAGGCTAATGACCCCCAGAGTCTTTAAAAGCCTAGCCATGCAACCCAACCCAGTTTTGTACCAGAGATCCTTGGACACCTGTGTAGTGGATTATGTTAGTAAGGAGGTAGATAAGCATTGTGTGTGTCAGGTATGTTACTTGGGGATTAATTTACTTATTGTCGACCTCTGTCCATCAGAGACATAGGGGCCAGGCCAGAGGTGAACTTGTGATTTCTCATCCAGTGATTAAGATTTATTTTAAAAAAGGTCAGGGATGTACTCTGTTTCACATAGATGGGGAGCTTATTCCATAGCGCAAGAATCCTTTGAGACACATATTCCCTCCAACAAGTTCTATTTATGTTTCAGATAAAGTTCAGGTACTTGGATCTAGTGTTTCTGGTGTTGTTTGTCTTGCAGATGTGCAAGAGAGCCATCAGAGCTGGATCTGATGACTTCTTATGTGCTAAGCATAAATCATCTCTCAGTAACATGTAGGAGACTGAGTACAGAGAGAGGACCTTAAGGTAATCTGTGTAAGACAGGGTATTCATACCCTGGATTCTCCTAATGAAGAACCACTGAGGCCATTCTAACTGTTGCAAGTGCCTAGCAAGGTACATGCCAAAGGGGACATAGTACTTAATGATGGGACTGATAAGAGCTGAGTAGAGTGGTACTATTACTTCCTTGGACCTGGATGCCATACCCTTACTTATGAATTGGGAGACATAGAATGATTTTCTTACTGTCTTGTCTACATGTTCGTTAAATGACAGATTACTATCTACATATGTTCCCATATCCCTAACTACTGGATCAACACTTAGGGGTGTTTCTTTGATGAAGTAATTAGCTTGGGTGGTTGCTTTTCCAGTGGTCACTATAATACACTTTTTTGCATTCAGTTTTAATCCATAGCTTTCACACCAGTCATTTGTTGATGTTAGACCCTCTTGTAGAATGTTGGTGAAGTGGGGGGAATCTATGATAGCTCACAGTTTACAGTCATCTGTGAACTTGGTGAGTCAGAGGCCTTTGAAATTATGAGAAGTAGATGACAAACAGGAGTGAGCCTATCACAGAGCCCTGGGGCACTTCTCTGGTGACCGGTCTCTTGGTGGAGGTGGTCTCACCAATCCTGACTGTCTGTAGTGTCCTAGTTTGATAGTGAGGCTTCATTAGTTGAATCCTCACTACTGAAATTCTGCAACAAGGGCTACCTGCTACACAAAGTAATTAGAAAAGAGGGAACATGAGTTGAAGATTCATAAAACATGCAGAAAATAAAATAGGTGGATATTTCTCATTTGTCTATTCACTTGTTTAGTATGAAAATCTGAACTTCACCTTATAGAAGAATATTCCTAAAAAATCTTTGTTTATTCCCAAAATGCATTTTAAGCAGGTATATTTCTGAATGTTTGGCTGCTACTAATGCAATAAAATAGGCTCAACACCTAAATCTGTGAAGGCTGGTGTCTTTTGATATGTGACAGACAGTGATGTCCATCAGTTTAGTACCTCCAATGAATTCTTCATAGACTGCCATTATATTAGCTGTCTGTGCCTGCTGTTTTCCCCTACTATACTAAATTTAATTAGCTGTGCATATATATGTTACCTCTAGGTCCACAGAAATGGCAGAATGGTAAATGGAAAAAAGTTGCATTGTTATATATTTTTTAGAAATAATATAAGCTTATGGGTAAACTTTGTGTTATTGTTTTATATGGTGTCATGTACATTTGTACTGTTACAAAAGGAGACGACAGGAACAAAAGAATAAAGTCAAAATGTAAAGCTATGTTTCATTTGAAAAAAATATAGAACGAATATCATTCAGATTCTGAGAAACAGTACACAAAAAAGAAAGACATATCCAGGATTCAATAGACTCATTGTAGGGTTCGCACAGAGCCTACACTGACTTTACATGTTTGCAAGGTGGTGCGAGACAAGTGGTAGTGCACACTGCACATCAGGAAACTGTGTAATCAAACATGGATACAATTCTGTTTAAAGCAGAGCACCTACGGTCCGCAGATTTGCATGGAATGCCGCAATGACCATCAGGGCTTCACAGATACCTGTGAATCTGTTACTGCAACATATCTCCACAAAGGCCAACACAATGCGGGGACATTTACAAAGAAATAAGGAAATATTTACCAAAGATGTTGCATAGACATGTGGTTGAATGAAACTCAAACATATTGGTCATCCTAACCACTAACTTAAAAATAAAAAACATATACCACCTCCAAAAGTAGAAATGGAATACAAAAAAATCTGAGATACTTTATTAAAAACATTGAGTGCTTTTGCCTATATACATCCAGGGCTTCTTCAGAGTAAAAACCATAAAACACACAGACAGTATAAATATTACAAATTAATCACATGACCTGTCATCCTCTTTGAGCAAGAGATATGGACAAAGGCATATATAATCTGGCGATAAAAGGACAAAATAGGGACAGATTTTTAATATTGTACTTCCAAACTTAGAAAGGTGATAGAACAAATAAGTTGTAAATTATCATGAACTTTTTGAAGAGCATGAAGTTTGAAACTCAAATGTCAGTCATCAGTCTCTGACTTTGCTTCACAATGACATGCTAATGATTTGCCAGAAAACAAAAATATTATGAGGAAAAGGTCACAAATATGTAACAAAAAGTGGACATTCTGCACAATTCAGGACAGTTGAGAGGTATGCACTCAAATGTATGTAATAGTGAGTCACAGCCCAGAGTTCATCCCAGTGATATGGCAGAAAGCCACAAATTTGATAAGGAAAACAACTGGACATCCTGGGAATATCTGGGCACTTGAGAGGCATGAATGTAAAGTATATGGTCCAAACACAGTACAGAACAGTGTACCTACAGTGCAGAGTATTGTGATATTCCATTCATGGCATTCTGTTCTGAAGCTGTGTTAATGATCTATAACAGGACACGGACGGCCATGTAAAATGATCACTCAGGGGAAGTGTGCGCATTGAAGTGGGACACACAGATGAATTGCAGGAATGAATACAGGGAAAAAGAACAGGTAAAACTCCCTCATGTATAATAGAGTAGGGCATGCCAGTGGAAGATGGTTGCAGCAGCAACACCAAGCACATATCTATATGCTAGAGTATGGACTGTACAATGAAAATGTGTTGTCTGTGACTGTCACACAAGGTGCTTTAACAATAGGGAGGATGTCTGTGTGAAATAAGCATCCTTACATGAATAATGCAGAGGACGTCTTATCAGGAATTTGACATGCAGTTGGGGTAGGGTGCATATTGTGAAAGTATGCAAACTGATATGCCTGAATATGAGTGTACACTCAGCAGAGGTCTTCAGCAAGGTGGTCACAGGCAAAGGATCATGGAAAACATTACAAGAATGAATCACAATCATGGACAATATCAGAATAATACTAACACTAGTCCCATGCCTCTGACATAACATATATGATGTAGAGTGATAAGAGATGAGCCTGCACACACACACACACACACACACACACACACACACACACACACACACACACACACACACACACACACACACACACACACTAGAACAACTATTATGATACATCATTACCACACACACTGTCCTGGCACTATAATATCTGCAGGAGGTGTTAAGAGGGACACTGCTATACCTTTATGCAACATTAGGGGCAATACGGGCTAGCTGCCTTGTGTGTATGACATATATATATAGAGAGAGGGAGAGATGGCACAATCCACACTGTCACAAATGATATACATGCCATTAATGTTGTCAAACACCTATGTATTTACTGTGTGCATAAGTAGAACAGGTAGCACACATGCATCTGGTGTAACAACTTGACTGGTGTTCCATACCATCAGACATTCATGTATATTCTACAGAAAGAATACCTAGGTATGGGCAATAAGCTGTGTGACAGATCACTGTGACAAAGGTTGCACAAGATGTGTAGGGAGGTATAGGAAGAAGGGTGCATTGTACCCAGTTATTGCTGTGATAAGGGTTGGGAACCATGAAACTATGGTCTCTGATGTGCATGTCCCTCACATACCCAGTACTTGTGTTACATTCAAGGGAGTAGTCAGCACTGTGACCACATGCTGGTGGATATACCACTTACCATCTATACTGGGACATGGGTCACATACCTGTTGGTCTGATTATAGGGTGTGATGTCCACATTATACTTGGGTGGTGTGCTTGTTTCCTGATTCAACAAATCCCTCCTTGTTTCTTGCCAATGCAGGTGTTGTCATGGCTGTGGCAGCAGTTTTTGGTATGTGCTGATACTGTCTGTATTATAGTAATATCACAGTTGGAGTCACTCATTTCACACAATCTGCAGTCTTTCAGGCAGCTGTTTGGACACAGCATGTGTATGTCATCTGTGATATTCATCACAGATGACATACACATGCTGTGTATGTATATGCCATCTGTGATATTCATCACTTACCTAATGGGCAGGAAAGGGCCTAGCAGACACCCCAATATATCGACCTGTTCACTGGACCTGACATATAGGTCATGTCACACACTTCAGCATAGTGGGATACCAAGTATGTCATACACTGGTCTACCCAGTTAGTGATATAGCTGTTTATTGCCACATATGACAGTGTTGATCCAATACACCAAAAAGGCCCGCCTAGACCACTGTAGCTCGAGCAGGCAGTGCTAGGAAACTACCTTCCACCAAGATATAAAATATGCAGAAAAATCCAATAATCCACTCCACGATCGTTCAGTTGCCAGGGATTCTGGATGAAGGTTACGGCTGTGTCCAGATGAAGTTGGGAGTCTTATACCACAATGGCCGAGTAACGCTGTGCAGCCTCCGATCAGCGTGCTGATATGCAGTGTCTTGAAAGAGAATGTTCCAGAATTTTCTTAACTCTCATCGCTTGGTGCATCTTCACCCAAATCATCGCCCCCACCCAGGATCCTGAAAAATTATATTAGTAAACCTAATCTGAAATTGTTTTCTCAAGTGGCTACGCCCAAGTACCACAGATCCATCAGCACTTGAAGGTGGCAAACAAGATTTGGGGGTAGCTTGTTCTGTACATGAGGGCTATGGGTAAGGAGAGGAGCCTGAGCACTGGATCCAAAGCTATGAAGAGGTCACGGCCGGATCAGAGACCCATCTCAGAGGAGAATAGTTAGGAGTTATACAGTATTTTCAGTCTGTGCTGTTTTCTGCTTTTTATGAGTGGGGGCGATGATTTGAGTGAAGATGCACCAAGCGATGAGAGTTAAGAAAATCAGATGTAACGGACATGATATAGCATTAGCAACTTTCACAAGTCTGGTGCACACACCTGGAATATTGCTAGTGTACATGTCCATGATGACATGTTGGTCTACCTCACAGTCGAGGAGAGTTAGGATGTCTCTAGACATGCATGCATGAGGCCCTGTGCCCCAACTCAGGTGGATGCCTGTTGATGTACATCCTTGTATGGGAACATAGGCCATGTGGAGGGTGTGTTGAACTGAGTATTCAACCATATCAAGAAGGTGTATGTGCTCAGTCATGCCATAGGTGATCTGTGATGTTGTCACAGCCCATTGATTCTGTGTGATTAGCCTGGATGAAGGTAAGACAGTGCATACTGCCTAATGAGAACTGGGCTAGGGTTTTGGAAGAATCCTTCACACAGGTATCATTGAGAAAACTTCCAAGCTGGGGATTAACCCTTATGTCAGCTGATGGGTAACCAAGTGGCTCACTGACAGAACACATCATGTCAAAGTTGGTGACTCAACCTGTACCAGTACAGCTGTCACAACTGGCAACCTCCAGGGACCTGTGGTTGTCCCTTCCCAGTCTGAACTCTATATCTTGACAGTTCAGGCTAAAGTATATGGCCTTTGGCTAAACAAGTTTGCTGATTCTTGCATATTGTGTGCAATCATTGAGTTCACCAATAGTGATAACATAGTGCAGGATGAGCTAACACACACAGCTGAATGGTGAAAAAGGCACATGATCTACAAATAAATGCAGAAATGTATGTTTGCAATGTTATCTATCTAAAAAGTGGAATTTCCTGTTAAACACAGCATTGACAACAGTCCTGCTATGCAGAAACCCAGTGATGCAAGCACTGCAAACACATATGGATAGTGCTCTGAACTTTGAACACCAAGTGTCAACACTGGTATTTAAAGCCTATGTTGTGAACATCATAAGTCATGCCATCATATTGAGATCTTAGGATTGTATGACAGCACTGTAGTCAAACCTCATCATAACACTAATAGAGTATAATGCTGTATTTTTCATGTACCTCACCAGCCACATGTAGTAGCCAGAGAAATCACAGGACTTTTTCAGTAGGATAACACAGTGCTTGAAAACCATGCTATGATGTATGTGGATAGATTAAATGCATGTCACTGTGATCTTTATTGGATAGGATGAGGTGACTTCTCTGACTCTGCCCTGGTGGGAGCACTGCATATCCAAAATCTGATATAGCTGATGACATCAGCAGTGTCTGTTTAGGAGACTATAACTGTGTTCCACATGCTAATGTAAAATGCTCTCCATAATGTTAAGCAGCAGCTCACACACACACTCACACAAATGACTGCAGAACCCCTACCTATCTAAGTACACAGACTACAGAAATTAGTATTTTACGCAGGTGTAACAGCTCAAGTCAAACTTAGAGTGTCTCAGACAACACCTTATAGCTGATGAAATTAGCAGTGTCTATCGAGGAGAATATAACAGTGTCTAACATGCTGGTGTAAAATGCTCTCTGTAATGTCAAGCAACAGCTCACACACACACACACACACACACACACACACACACACACACACACACACACACACACACACACACACACACACACACACACACACAGTTGGCTATAATGAGAATAGAACCCCTACCTACCTACGTACACAGACTACAGCACACAGTACTTTACACAATCACCATGGCACAAGTATGACTTTTAAGTGGCTGCAGGCCAACTTATAGTGGATGACATCAGCAGTGCATGTTGGAGTGAAGAAGTTGGACGGCCTGCATGAAATGGATCTGTAGACATGTGCAAGTATTAAAATACTGTCAATTCATGGGATTGAAGCAGTAGCTGCAGGATACCCACTTCTGTTCTTCTGGCTAGATACACTCACACACACACTCGTGCATAGCTGTGTAAAAACACAAGTACCCTTATCGAGCATAGTTGGACAGTCATTGTTAGCAGAGCAGTTTTGTTAGCAGCAGCAACAGGCCCTATCCATAAGGGACATAGGTGCCACCTCAGAGGTGACTTTACAATCACCCAACCTGTAGTCAAGGTTGCACTTGAACAGGGTCATTGAAGACCACTGACTCACGCACAGTGGGAGCCTATTACAGAGAAGTGGGAGTTCTTGGGACATATATCTGTCTCCCCAGCATGTTTTGTTTATGTCATAGCCTAAGTTGAGAACCCTGAGCCATGTTTTCCTTGTCCCATTTGATTTGCAGATGTGCAGCATTTCCAGTAGGGCAGGGTCTGAGACTGCTCTGTAGTGCTAGCCTAGGTCATGTCTCAGCAGCCTGTATGATACTGAGTACACTAACAGGTCTTTCAGTCTTTCCATGCGTGTCATGCTTGGAGGCCCTGGAGTCTCACAGGCACAACCCTGTGATTTCTCCAATTACTGCAGGTGTCTGATAAGGTACAGATAGAAGGGAGCATTGTACTCAAATGGTGGTCTGATAAGGGTAGGGTGCAGCAGAGGTATAGCAACCCTGGTCTTAGATATGATATCCTTATGTATGATGTGCACAATGCAGAATGCTTGAAAAACCACTATGAACACATAGTAATGAAAGTGTAGATTGCTATCAACATGTGTTCCCTAGGTTCACAACACTGTGCTTGAGCTTTGAGGGGTGCTATGTATATCATAATTAGCAGAGATACTTCATAGCCAAGGGGGACAATGAGACATTGTATGCTTTAACGTTCAGTCTGTGAGTTTTGCACCAATCATTTGTGTGTGGCAGCCCCTTCCATAATATGTTACCATAATTGTGGGACTCTATATTAGTGTGTCCAGTTACCAGTCATCTGCAAACTTGGCAAACCACAGGCTATCTACCGTTGCCTGTGCTTCAGGGAAATAGCTTGAAAACAGTTGAGGACCCAGCACAGATCCTTTTAATATTCTAATTCCAACTGCTTACTGCTGGAGGTGCAGTCCCTGACTTTGACAGTGTGTGTTATGTCACTGACCCAGTTACCTATCCTTGCACTACTGTATGGCTTAATTCCCACATGGGAGATCTTCACTATGACAGATGAATGGGGAGACAGTGTCAAAAGCTTTGGATAAGTCAACATAGGTGATATGTCCTGCTATCCCTCATCCAGGCCTGTGGGGTCAGTATCCAAGAAGTCCACAAGGTTCAATAAGCAAGATCTACCCATGACAAAAACAAAATGGGTAGAGTTGAGCATGTTGAATGTCACCTATGTCTTTGTGGATATGATCCATTCCATGCTGATTCCTTCCCTAGCCTTGCAGATAAGTGTTTTAGGCATATGGGTCAATAGTTGTAGTTATACATGTTACCAGATCGGTGTGCTTTGCATAGCACACATTTGATATTACATTTTGTACTGTGGTTAATATATGTGTGGCGGAAGGCTTGCATGTCTGTTACCAAAGTGCATGCACGTGTGATATGCATGTTTGTACATAGGTAAGCAGTATGCAAATGCGAGCTGCATTGCTAAAGTCTGACAGTTAATATTGAGTCTATCAAATACACCTGCTGTATAACTAACTCTTTGGCAGCATATGTTAATGCATTGATACATTCCTTATTGGGGCCAGATGGTACTGGGTTTGAATACATGTGTATCTAATACATTTAAATACATTGCCAGCATATCTTATACTTTTAAATACATGTAAATACAATGCCACCATTCCCTGTTGGTGTGCGCTTGCGCACAATGTGCATCTTTGCACAAAAATGGCTTAAAGAGGTGAAATGGGTAGAAAGGACAGTGGTGAAATGGGAAGCAAGCAGGGGGAAGAACAAAGAGGAAAGCAGGGCAGGAATGTGCAGGAGGGAGATAGGAAAGAACCATAGCTATCCATTTCTTTAACACTGTAAAGTGAACATATGCAGAAAATATTAACTGAATTTGGATTGTCACCTCCAGAGAGATGGGTGACCACAACAGAAGTATATTGTATAACCAATTGGACTGAATCAAGCATGTCAATAAGACATGTGTGCAAAATGGAGAGTTATGTATGAGATGATTTTTATTTTGTGGGACAAGTGCCCATTTTTTTTTTTTGGAGAGAGAGAGAGAGAGAGAGAGAGAGAGAGAGAGATGTTGGGGAAGGGATGTAGGTATGTCTCACTCCAGAAATGCCTGCCATGTCTAGCATGGATCAAGAGCAATGGTGATTGACAGTTTCCCACCAGTTCCAGTTATTGCATTTACTGGGAGTGGGCACGCTGTTTGAAACTGTTGCACTCTGCTCACAATCACAAAAACACAGTGCTTTGTATTGCATGATGGTAAGCGGAGTGCTACCGTGCCAAGCAGTTAGACAGTACATATTTGCAGTTGCAATTTCAAGGTTATCAGATGTACAGGCACTTGTGTATGTATGTTAGGCAAATGTGAAAGCCATGGTAGTTAAGATAGAAAAAATATATTTACAAGAATATAGTACAGAGTATACCCACAGTCATACATCTGATAATAAATGTGATAATACATATATATATATATATATATATATATATATATATATATATAAATATTGTGTTCCTATTGCGTGATCGAAAATTGTAATTGGTAAACGTGTATTGAGTGAACCCGATTGGTAGAAATGTCAAAACGTCACGCGTGTAACATGGAAATCACCATAAGGAATATTTTCCCTTTACTTCAATGCATTGCGATCTCGAAGTAGGAATATTTAAGTAGCGGGGGTGTGGGGGGTGCAGGGGGGCTTGCCCCCTGCCTACAGCATTTAGGTAAGTATAGTTTTTTATTTTTATTTTTTTATTATATTTTCGAAATTTCAAACATCACTCATATGGTGTCGACCATATGGTGTTCGATGTTTGAAACTTTTGAAAATATAATATAGACCCGAAATAACTACCACAATATTTGTGTGTCAGCACTCGTGCATATAATTCATATCATCTCCATTATGTCAAGTGTTATAAGTGACAGTGACTATAATGAAAAGTTGGACAACAGTAAAAGTGCATGGAATATTCTGTATTTGAACCCAGGACCATGTGTATGGCAGTCCTACACTTACACCTGTTGCCACAAGAAGGTTGATAAAACAGTTCCCTATGTTGCAGTTTATTGCTATAAACTGCAATGTCCCAACAGTAAAACAAAGGCTGCACAACCTGTACTAGAACCCAGGATCACCAGTACTCCATCCCTACACTTGCACCTATTGCTACAGGACTAGATACATGACATTCCTACTTTATTAATCATTCTTAAGGTCAGATGTTAACCACAGTGCAATGTCACTTAGGTTTGTGCGATGCCAGTAGTATTAATTGAATGGATCTGGTTTCTATTTTTGGCTGTCTGGGTCCTGTCTGCTTCCTGGGTGGACTAGTTTGTGGACTGCCATGCTTCGCACAAACCAGCTAAGCATTTTACTTGTACATGTATTAATTTTGGATGTTGTGCACCTAGTGATCTCACAACCTGCCATGACTATTGCTTGCATACCTGACCCAGACATACTTACATCCCTTCCCCAACATCCTTGTATTTCATTACTTGGGCTGGTAATCAAGTAAAATGTGGGAGATTTGTACAGAAAGAACCTTAACATGTGACAGCAGAGACTTATGTGACTAAAATGTATCTATTATCAAGTAGCAGGCCTCAGCCATGAAAGATTCACATTGCCATACCTCTCAAAATTACTGATGGTCACCGAATGTCCTCAGTTTATTAGCATACATTTGTAATGGAAAATCATTAAAGAGAGAAGTTAGAAAGTAATGAGACACATTTTAGTTTCAGACTTCATAACCCTCACAAGATCATTAACAATACTGATGCAAAAAAGTTTGATACTATCAACTATCTAACTTTGTCAGACCAATATAAGTCAAAGATACAATTACCAACTAAACATCACAAATGTAGATATACTAAGCTCTAAGTCAACTATGCATCCATATCAGACACAAAGCTTAGGTATCCCTGAATCCAAACGGTAGAAAACAGGGATATGGCACAGTTATCATCACTTCCACAGGGTTTTGTGTGTGTGTGTGTGTGTGTGTGTGTGTGTGTGTGTGTGTGTGTGTGTGTGTGTGTGTGTGTGTGTGTGTGTGTGTGTGTGAGGGGGGCAGGAAGCCTAGACTGACACAAAATGTCTGTCAGTGTGTGGGAGTAAGAAAAAGAAACAGGCAGACATTTGGATAAAGTAACAAATGGCCAGTGAGACAAAATGGGTTTTAAGCTTCATGACTAAACCATGTAGCTGTTGTGTGTGTGTGTCTCTGTATGGATTAAACTGGTACGTGAGTGCATGAAACCACAAAAAAGGATGCAAAAGACCACACTAATGGTGGCAATGCACAGCAAAACATGACAACTAGTAAAAAGAACTGGAGATACAAAGCTAGATAAATTAAAGTTGCTTTTAGTATAGCAGAATTAAAATCCTCAAAGCTTTCAGGACATATTCCCTTCCTCAGTGTGTGATCTAAAATAACAGTCAACTTACATTATATTTATATAAAAAGCACAACACAGCAGCCAATCATTTTAAATTACAGATAAATTAGAAACTAGCATAACACTGTTAATAACACTATACACATTAAAATTCAGATATACTATTTAAAATGATACACGCATATGTAAGCTAATAGTGACCTCTATAATTTAAAGTCTCATCTGTTTTGGTTTTAAAATCAGCTTGATACTGATAGCATTGATTCTAGGAAGCCTATCAGCTTCAAGCCTCAATATCCATTCATACACAGCAATTTCTAACTTATTATTCAGATCCTCACCTCTCAAGTTTGGGGACAATTTCTAAATAACTCTAAATTTAAATACATGATGTGGGCCATTGTCAGAACAAGGTTTGGCAAGGGAATTTGTAGACACATTAAGTGTAATGTTTGAAAAATATTCTGTAATCTGCTCTTAACGTTCTACTACATTTTCCGATGTAGAAAACAGAACACATAGAGCACATTGCTAAGTATGCTATATTATTGGTGCAACAAGTAGCAAAACAACTAATATAACATGTATACTTGTGAAATGTGCTGACAAACATGCACATGCCATCAGTACACATCTAAGTAAAGCATGCAGATAACAGTAGCATTTGCTAATTAATATATATGTATTTATATCTATATCTATATAACTATAAAACATTTTTTTCTTAATGACATTTCAACATCCACAGTATATAGCTGAAAAATGCAAGCATACCTTCTCAAGTTCAGTAGTCTTCTGTGCAGATATGTCCAAAAGTAATAGCCTCTTCTGTGTTCTCCACATAAACAAGTCTCCCCACCTTCAAGTTCCCTAGCTACATGGTTGACTTTTTATTGTGTAAATTCAGGGCTGTTAGCACAATGAAGATGCAAATGAGGTGTGAACTCATTAGAATTGCTGAATCCCAAATACTTGGCCCTGTGTTGCTGATGTAAACATAGTGCAGGTACACCCTCAGTGTTTGTTGCTAATGGATTGCAACTGTGAATGATTACTGGTAGGGGAAACAAATACACAACAGCAATGCAGACTGCCCTACCTCCATTGGGTGTGTCAGGTTAGACTTAAAAAGTATATAGAAGTAATTTTATCAGGGTAGGAACTATAAGTAAGCAGCACACAATTCACATATTCTATTCATTAACATCCAACCACTCATTCATTTGTTGACAACTGTATATTATTGATATTTAATATCCTTACAGATTTTAGGTACAATCATATAGAATGCCTTATAACTGCATGTCTCAGATTACTGGTCAGATTAGACAAGAATGAGCAACAAACTCAGAGACTTAAGACAGAACTTCATGTTTGCAAGCAATGGTCATAAATAGTTGTGTGATGACTCAGTGCTCTACGTCTGAAATTATTACATGTACAATTAACTTTTATGTAGTATCTTAGGACTGTGGATGATGTTACAGTTGGCTAACTGCAGAATGATTTTAATTCCCTGCTGCAAAGTTGTTTATGTGGTAAAGAGAGATAAGGCACCCTTACTGTATTCTGAAGGTTAAATGGAGTGAGAGTTCAAATCTAGATCTATGTAGAAATATTTCATGTGTACTAACAAACATTTTGTAATGTTTATTTCATGAATGTCAGCTTTGGCTGTACTTAACTTGTTTGTGCAATGCTTAGCAGTGTGCAAGCCTGGACTAGTGGCCAGACAGGAACCAGACAGAACATCTGCAGACAGGTCATCTATAAAAGTGTAAAGATCAAAATGGACACATTTTGGCAATTTTTGCTTTACATTGCGCAATGCTGCTAAGCAACATTGCGTGGCAATTAGCAAGGCTTCCCAACACCTGCATCGAACACCTACAAATAGGATACAGTCAACCACTGAAAATGGATAAATTTGATTAATTCCATTGTGCACTGCTCAAACATGGTGAGCAGTGTTGTGTGGCAGTTAACACAGAGAACTGAGGAATGAGTAGGGAATTATGGAAATGCCATCTAACTGTTCCTGTGGCAGCAGGTCTAGGTGTTGGGTGGGAATACAGATGGTCCTGGTTTCTAGTACAGGGTGTCCAAACTATTTTTACTGTTGTGACTGTGCAGTTTATAGCAATGAAGATAAAATATGCAAGTTTTATTTCAGCATTCTTGTGGTAATAGGTGTAAGTGTAGGTCAGCTATACACATGGTCCTGGATTCTAATACAGGGTATTCCACATTTTTTTACTGTTGTTCCATTTCCCATTATATTCACTTTCACTTATATTAGATAGTGGAGCTGACATGAATTATATGTATGAAGAATAAGACACCCTTACTGTATTTTCAGATCTATGAGTCAGGGTATACTATTTACTATAGATCGAAAAGTATAATTCTGCTATTTGGACTTGGATTGCCTTCACAATTAAATAAGACACATACACAACTGGATCTATAAACAAGAACCTTGTCAAGTCACACACATGCATGTGTAAGACATCAAACTGCCAAGTGTATTTATGAATGATTCCTATGTGTGAACAGCACTTTTTCTGAGGCAAAAATGGAAAATCACCACTGTAGAAGAAAATGTTTTGCCCCTTATGCCTAGGTTTAAATCACACACTTTAAAAATCAATTTTACCAGTGAATAAAGCCAAAAAAAACGTGTCAGGTCATGACATTTATGCCCCTAGTACATGTCTGCAAACATAAAATCAACTAAGAGGTACCTTCCAATTTTCTATATATATTTCCAAGTTGCAGCAGCAAACACCCCTCAAACTAAGGTCAAGTGTCAGATTAACCTTCATAGGTTCATAGGTAGGTACTAGGCTATCTGGCCTGGGGCCTATATACACCTAGCCAAAAAGGTACCCTGTCTTTTGCCACCCAAGAAAACTATTTTCCTGTGCCCCTGTCAAGCAATGCCACAGAAGTGATCCCCGGGGTGAATTATCTATTTCCCATCCAGTCATCAAGATTTTTCTTAAAGAGAGCCAATGAGGAGTTTTGCTTGACATGAATTGGTAGTTTGTTCCAGAGTATGGGAAGTCTCTGGGACAGGAATCTATCCCTCCAGCATGTTATGTTTATTGTGGTGACAAGGTTTAGGTCCCTAGAGTGTGTAGTTTGGAGCGATTGGGATTTCCAAGTGTAGCACGTCCAACAGCTCTGTGTTTGATATAGCTTTGTATGCTAGGCAGAGATTGCCTCTGAGTAGGTGATATGCGATGGAGTAGAGCTGGAGTTTTTTGAGATGGTCTGCATATGGCATCTGTTTGAAGCTGGTAATCCTCTTAATGAGGTATTTCTGTGGCCTTTCCAATTGTTGTTGGTGTCTTGTGATATACATGCCAAATGAGGCATTATACTCTATAATGGGTCTGATGAGGGATGAGTAGAGAGGAACAATGACCTCCTTTTTTCTAGAGGAGAACCCTTTTGTGATGAGGTGTGCCACATAGAAGGATTTCCTGACTACTGTGGTGATCTGGTTATCAAAGGAGAGACTACTGTCCACCTGTGTCCCAAGGTCTCTTATCACACTTTCAGTGTTTAGTGAGCTACCGCCTATGTGGAAGTTCATGGGTACCAAGTTTTTCCCAAAGGAGATGACAATGCACTTCTTGGCACTGGGCTTGAGGCCATGACTTTGACACCAAGCATCTGTCTCTGTGAGGCTCTTTTGTAGAATGTCTACATCATTAGGTGATTCTATTATGGCTCCCAGTTTCCAGTCATCTGCGAACTTTGTTAGCCAAAGACCTTCTGTATTGGCCTGCACTTCAGAGAAGTAGTTGCCGAACAGAAGAGAACCTGGGACTGAACCTGTGGTACTCCACTCGTCACTGGTCTGAAGTCAGACTTGGAGTTTGCTACTTTTACTGTGTGGGTTCTGTCAGTGAGCCAGTTGGCCACCCATTTTGTGATATAGGGATTTATGCCCAGTTTAGTGAGTTTATCTAAAATTCCAGCATGAGGGATGGTGTCAAACGCTTTGGCGAGGTCAAGACAGGCTGTGTGCACTACCTTGCTCTCATCTATGGCTCTAGTGACTGCTTCAAAGAAGTCCAATCAGGTGTAGTAGACATGATCTACCTTTTTCAAACCCAAACTGAGTGGGGTCCAGGGTTTGGAGGTTACCTATGTCAGTGTTTATAAGCTGCAAGATGATACATTTCATGGCCTTGCAGATCAGGCTCATCAGGCTAATGGGATAGTAGTTTCCGGGGTCCGTAGTAGCACCCCCTTTGTAGAGTGGGATAACCATCACTGTGCACCATTAAGTAGGCACATAGCCTGAGGTGAGGCTATGATTGAACATGGTACTTAGGTGGGGTGCCAGTTCGTTCTGTAGTTCATGCAGTACGCAGCCTCGGATGTTGTCTGGTCTCATGGATGCTATGTTCTTGGCTTTGAAGAGTGCGGTCTTTACTTGTTCATCTGTGATTACAGGGGCTTTGCATTCTTCCAGTATTAAGATGAGCCCTTTGGAGGGTGAGGGGGGGGGGGTAAAGTTAGCACTGAACCTATCTGCCAGGATGTTGGCAATATCAGTTGTTTCTGTATATTTAGTGCCATTGTGCTGTAGCTCAGAGCAGATTTGAGTGTTGCCATTGAGATTCTTGATGTAGCTGTAGAATGCTTTGTGGTTGTCTTTGGAATCAGTGGCGATTTTATTTTCATAACTGGAGGATTTTATGAGGGATCTCAGCTTCTTGCTGAGGCTGACCGGGGAATTCCTCCAATCTTGGAATTTTACTCTTTTTTTTGCAACAGCTTCTTCCTTCTGTTGTAGAGTTTGTTTATGTCAGGGGACCACCATATTGGCTTCCTTTTTTGGAGGACAGCATCTTGGTTCTGTCAGGGATGGCATGATCCATGAAGTTTGCCACTTCTGTCTTAAGAAGCATGAAGTTGGCTTTGGAGTAGTTTTTGATGGTGGTTTCCTTAATGGGGGGTGGGAGTGGGATATGGAAGTCTAGGGTGATTAGCTTGTGGTTGAATCTGACCAGCAAGGAGTTGACCTCTGGCGTTGAACACCGGTTACCCAGATTCGTAATGGACAGGTCCAGGATATTGCTGCCCCTGGTGGGGGTGTGGGCAAGCTGATCCAAGGTGTTGGAATTTATGAATTCCAGAAGATGTTGAGTGAATGAGCTGGTACATGAGCAGTTTTCCCAGTTGATGGTGGGTTAGTTGAAATAGCCCATAATTAAGGTATTGGGTTGTACCATAATATTTTCCAGTATCTTAAAAAATGAAGAGTGGGAATCCTGGGGGCATGGTGGGGGATCTGCAACAAGCTACAACCTGGATTACAGTCTTGCCCAGTGTTAATTGCACTTGGATAATTTTGGATGCATTATGTTGAGCAACTAGCCTGGAGGTGTGGATATTCTTAATGAATATGGGCACGCTTCAGCCTTTAGTGTTCCGGTCAAGGTTAGGTGGCCAAAAGGTGTAGTATGAATTATAGCCTGATAATGCAGGGGTACTCTCTAGAGCTTTGAACCAGGTCTCTGTCACTGCACAGATGTCGATGTTCTCCATTTTAAGGAGTGCCTCGAGTGAGTGCATTTTGAGGTTTAGACTTCTAGCATTGAATAGCATTACCCTCAGTGTTTGCTTGCTTGTACTTGTTATGGTGGTGAATTTAACATTTGAACCTTGCCTAAAAAGGCACTATAGGGATGGCAAGAGCCTTAGCCCGTATCCAGAATCCCAGGGGTGACAGGTGCAGGCCATCTCTGGCAAAACTCCATGGTCTGTCGACAATGTTGTCCCAGGCAGACAAATACTGGATCCCCTTAGAATGACAAAAGAAGCTTAGCCAATTGTTGAAGTCAATCATTTTGTCCTCGTACTGTGGTATCATTCTGGGGGATGGCAAGATGCTACACAGGGTTAGGGTCATACCTGCCTGGGCTACAAGATCCGAGAGGTATGTCTCAGGTCATTCACACCAACATGGAAAATGACAGAGTCATATTTGTACTAGTTGTGGAGTGACCTGAGTGCGTGCATTATGTGGTGGATCCTGGCACCCGATAGGCAGCTGACAGTAATTTTCTCCTTGTTTAGCCTTGTGAGTGGGACATCAGTGTGCCTGACTATAGAGTCACCTATGACTAGTGTGTTGGGTACATTGTTTTGCCTTATGGGCAAAGGTTGAATGGCACACTGATTTTGTGGTGTATGTGTCATTTGGGTAGTGTTGGGGGGTGGTTGTCTGCCAATTTAAAAGTTGTCTTCCAATTTAAAACAATTTTCCTCTCTGCTTGGCATTGTTGCTCTCTACTTAACATTGCACAAACATGGTTGGCATCATTGCTTTGGTTTGCACACTACCAGTAAACATGATAACAGTGATTGACGGGAAAACATTAGCTGCCATTGCTCTACTTTGGTTGTTAGACATGTCAGGAGTTAGAGAGGAAGGTTCCCAGTTCAGGACACAGAGGTGGGGTGTCCAGTAGTCCAGGATATTTATTGGACTCCTGCTAAAATTCCACAGTCAAAGGCTTCTGCAGAAGGACTCTTCTGGCTCCCATTACAAGTCTGAGACGGTAGTTTGGCTGTATCCAGTGTTACTGACAGCTCACACACTGGAGTACAGTGTAGGCATCATTTTAATGAGCTACACAGGCACAAAAGGGATATCCTCAACCAGTGGTTGAATGAATTTCAAACTGCTGACATCACATAGCTGTGTAAGTATCATAACAAAGAGTATTTGTAATACAAATAAAGCTAGATATAAGCAAGACTGTTATGAATAATGCTCTTCTGTTCTTTTCTGTTCTTTCCACAGCTAATGATGAAAGACAGTTCAATAGACGGGCTCATGCTGATTGAATCGAGAGACCGAGGGAAGCAAGTGGTATGTATGCAGCAGAGGAGAACTGTTATTGTAGCTTTAAAAGTTAAATATAGATTTTTGGGTTTTTTTATACAGTTGTAGCAATTTAAGCATGTATATCCTAACTTTAAAAACAAGTATGTATGGATTAATCTGAAGCACAAACCAACTTTAAGAGTCAAGTATAAGACTGTAGTCAGAGACTGTGTGTTTAAACACCACATGTAGCAATGATATAATACAGCACTTCTTTAATAATATTACATTAACCTAAACTCAATACAAGTGGCATAAATGTCCAGCTGTTAACTGTAATCTGTACAATTGTACCAAGCATATGTGCAATATATGCATACTTCAAGGATTACTTTCAGCAATCTGTAATTATAGTGTGCAGCTGTTAGTATGTATACTTAAATATAATACTCCAGATAAAATAGTTGTATAATTGTGTTAATGCATTGTATGTCACATATGATGGTACTAATTTTATCTTTTTTTTAATCTTTTTTTTTTCTCTCATCCCAACCCTTACCTCTCTTTTTTTATTTTCTATTATATGTCGTCAAAATGTCTCCATGTTATCCATGTGTACCACATCACTGGGGTCCGGATGGAGAGATGATAAGTCAGCAAGCAAAGGAGAGTAATATTTCTGAAACTGAATTCATCCTCAAGTCTTGGTGAGTACCTTCACGAGGTGGATCCTGTTTTTCACAAAATCTAACCAAGATGACACTGATGTATAGATTTTATTTATATAGCATATATCATGGACAGAAGTAGGTCAAAAATTAGCTGACTACACATGACCCAGGATAAAAAAAGTGCACAATCCTGGTAGGCACACTGGTTCCAGGACTGGAAAAAATGACAGTGTAGAATTCTCAAAATACGGAAACATTCCTACAATGGGGCCAGGCCAGGCCCAGGGAGAGAATGCTCCCCCTGTTGTAGAAGGAAGTACCAGTCCACAGAAATCACAAAAACTGATAAGCCAAAGAAGAGCCATGAAAACAATAGAGTGGACTACTGAGGATAAGAAAGAAATTATGTATTGTTACTATTATGCAAAAAGCCTAGAATTTCCAGACACAAGATATACAAAAAGATTAAGAGAGAAATTAGTGGAAAGCAAAATACTTCCACAAGAAAAACTGTCAGAAGCTTCAAATAAAAATTTGTGTTCATCAATACAACAAATTTGTGAAAAACAGTATATAGACCAAGAAACATTGATCTGTTTGGAAAAAGAAGCATCTGAGGAAGTGTAAAAATATAAACAACACAACCTAGAGATTTTTGAAAAGTATAAAAAAGAAATAAGGACACGGGAAAGAAAGACAGATTTGATATGTTGCAATATTTATGCAAAGACAAAAGCCAAATGAATCAATATAAAGAAGGCAGCCCCAAAGATATTCAAAGAGAAATACAGGCAAAGGCATCCAGATATGGAAAATGTCACAATAAAAATAATATCACAAAGAGGGAATGTAGAAAAGAAGATTTGTAAAGTAGAAGTTAAAAAATTAAAAGTTGAAGTTATGGAGTGTCTGCAAAGTGAACGATTTTGTGTTGAAGGTCTAACACAGGTTACATCAAAGCATGATGGAACACGTCCCCAAAGTAAGGAGAAACAGAAAGATCAGGAGACATCTGAAGAAGAAATATGGACATGGGAAAGAAAAAGAGATTTAATATGGTGCAATATCTATGCAAAGGAGAAAACAAAGCTAATCAATGCAAAAAGAGCAGCACCAAATATATTTGAAGAGAAGTATAGGCAAAGGAATCCAGAAATGGAAAGGAGATCAGTAATAATGAGGTTAACAAAATAAGAACACACAAAATCCTCCTCACCAAAAGTCCAGTTTGATAAACCACAAAAATATCCAAGCAAAAAGCACTGGACCACCAGGCTGATACATAAAATGATAACTTCTTTAATAAAACAACAAAAACAGGTAAGTGCTTTCGGGTAATAACCCTTCATCAGACAATTAACAAAGCATCAAAACCAAAATTTAAAAAACATCAACAACTAATAGAATCTCAATATTGAACTCTTTGCCTCTTCAGGGCAGGTTTAAGAGGTACAATGCCATTTAAGCCAGGAGCCTTATCAGCCCTTAGCTCAATAATCTATTTGGTTTCATTATATTTGGTCAAATTTACGATATCACCCCCCAGTGTTCAACTTTACAACCTGCAGCAACACCATAAAGTTGAATGCATGTCCTTCATTGCTGCTAATGTGTTGACATAGACCATTATGAACAACACCCAAGCATATTGCTGATAGATGCTTTAAAATTCTGTCCTTTAATCGACAGTTAGTCTTTCCTACATAAAAATACCAGCATGACCTGCACAGAGCTAAATAGATAAGATTCTTAGTCTGGCAATCAGGATAATGAGTAAAAGAATACCTTATGTTAGTATTGGGAAGTATAAAAAAATTGTGCCTTAGTGTATGAGCACCAGCCTTACAATGTCTGCATGGAAAGGTACCCATACGTTGATGGGGGTTGTCATAGAGGACTTCATAGTCATGCCCTTATCTCTACAAAGTAAATCCTTCAAGTTGTTATTGCACCTAAAGCTGGTGAACATACTGTCTTTGTTTTTGCTTGTAAAGCTAAAAGAAGGATTTGCATGTACTACATTCTTAAGTTTTTCATCTAACAACATTTTCCAGTTGTTCTGTATTATATCGCATACACCCCCTACATTATTACTGTATCTTAAAACCACACGTGACATGTCTGCTTATATGTCCCTACCCCTGGAAACATGTTGTACCAATGTAATATCTGAAAACCACGGTTTCACTTTTGTAACCCTATCTCTCTTACTGACCTTATCAGCCAGCTGAATGATCTTCTGATTATAGCCTATATTGGCAAAATTTGTGACCTAGTCAGACTCTTTATTAATTTTTTCTTCTTCTGTACATAAACTGGATGCCCTATATGCCTGACCTTTTACATTTTTAAATAAATGCTAGGATGTATGCCATAAAAAGCTAAATAGTTATTCCTCAAGCAATCCTTCCTATACATTGAAGTCTGAATGGTACCATCAGATCCTCTCTTCAATTGCACATCTAAATAGTCAATCTCAACATCTGAATAGGACATACTAAATCTTAAAAAAACTGTGGTAATTTCTAGATAGGTAATAAATGAGTATAGTTCATTCCATGCACCCCTCCACAATATAAACACATCATCCACAAACCTTACATAATAGCCCAAGTACACCTTCCATGCATGTTCATGTTCAGAAATCACCTCATTTTTCTAAATTTTCTAAAAGCAGGTTTGCGTATGAGTTTGCACAAGGCATCCCCATCGCTGTGTCCTTCTTCTGTTGATAATGGCAACCTAAGTATAAAAATATGTTATTCTCCAGTATAATCTGAAGCAAAATGCCTACTGTTATCCTGGTATTGTCATCCAATACTCCATTACAACTTAAAAAAGACTGTATGGCAGCTAAGCCATATTCTCCAGAAATCACAGTGAATAGATTTATATCCAAAGTGACAAAAAGATAGTCACCATAATGGGCTCAGTCTGAGTGTGTGCATGCAAGGAGGTTAAAAAATGGGCATTGTCTTTCAAAATCCTGGGTACGGAGGCTGTCACTAGCTTTAATTTCAAATTTACCCAAATAGAAGCATTCTCCATCACCTATCCTCTGCCCGACACTATGTGTCTGAGGGGTGGATCAGTAGGATCCTTGTGTATCTTAGGTAATGCCTTAAATATAGGTACCACTGGATGATCTATTATCACAAATGTATGTATGTCCTCATTAATGAAACCATTCAATTTGTATGTAATTAACTCATGTTTCACTGATTGCCAGACTAAGAATGTTATCTATTTAGCTCGGTGCAGGTCATGCTGCTCTTTTTATGTAGGAAAGACTAACTGTCAATTAAAGGACAGGATTTTGAAGCATCTATCAGCAATATGCTTGGGTGTTGTTCATAATGCTCTACATAAATATTCAGGAATTGATGAAAGATCAACAATAAAACATGAACAAATGTGAATAAAGCTTAGTAAGGAATACTTTAGAAGACTTAAATTAATCCTGAAAACAGCGTTGACATCTAGGAACAAAATTCAAGCTATAAACCAATTTGGTCTTCCAGTTCTAACTTACAGTTTTGGAGTGATTGACTGACCCCAAAAAATGTTGGATAGATTAGACTGGAAAACAAGAAGGATGCTTCATGCTCACCAAATGATTTATAAAAATCAGTGCATAGCAAGATTATATATTCCGAAGGAGGTATCGGCCTCTTGAAATTGATTACATGTTTAGATCTACAATTGTGAGCCTGCACATATTTGCTGACGTCACAAGACCCAAATGTAGTGAAAGTTTTGAAACATGAGGAGAATAAATCTGAGATGACTTCCCTGCTTAGTCTAGCAGAAGTATGTCGGCATCAAGCAGGAATGGAAAGTCAGTATTAACATGTAGTAGTGCTGTTTACTGTCCATTTACTCTTTAAAACTACATGTGGAAATGCAACAAACTGAAGCCCCTATCTAACAGCATGTCACATGTTTACAATGCAACCCTGTGTCCCCCATGAACTGCAACCCTGGCCTCTCAGTACTTGTTCACAAATACATCAACTACACTACATAAATTAAGAACAAATGTTGTGTGATATGCAATGGACATCATTCTGGTAACATGCAGAACTAGAACTATCTTCACAGTTGAACATGCCTACACATCCATCAATCGACCCTGGGAACTATCAACACATAAGCCTAACCAGCCTTATCTGAAAGGCTATGGAAAGATTCATCACGGGCCTTACCCACAAGGACATTAGCAACCTTCAAAACTCCTGACCCAACCCAGTTTGGTTTTGTCAAGGGAAAATCTTGCTTATTAAAACTAATTAGCTTCTTTGAGAATGTCACCAAAGCCTGGGATGAGGGAAAACAGTACATTCTGCACGTTTTGATTTAGCCAATTCCTTTAACACAATCTCCCATTCATTTATCACAGAGAAACTTCCCATCTGGGGATTAACCCATACATTTCTAGATGGGTAGCCAGCTGGCTCACCAACAGAATGCACAGGGTCAAAGTTGGGGAGTCCACCTCCACCAGTAAACCAGTTACCAGTGGAGTACCACAAGGATCTGTGCTGGGCCCTCTACTGTTTGGAAACTATTGTTTGTGAGGTTCAGGTGAAAGTAGATGGTCTGTGGCTTACCAAGTTTGCAGAGGACTGTAAACTGGGTGCAATCATATAGAGTTACCAATGATTTTATCATATTACATAAAGGGCTGACACAGACAAATGAGTAGTGCCAAACTCATGGACTGAAACGTAATACAAAAAAATGCCTCATTGTTGACTTTGGTAAAGAAATAGCCCCTGATAATTATGATATACATAGCACCCCTCTAAGTTCAAACTCAGTGGTGTGAGACTTGTGAACACAGGTTGATAGCAATCTAAACTTTGATCACCATGTGTCCATCATGTTATGAAAAACATTCTAAATTGCGCACCTCATAAATATGTCCATTGCATCCAAGACCAGGGAGATCATAGCTGTGCAGTACTGTACTCTTTTCAGACCACTAATTGATTACAGTGCTCCCTTCTGTATGTACCTCACCAGACAACTGCAGCAACTGAAGAGCCTTCAGCCTTCAAACCTTTTAATAAATCTGTGGACTTTGTCCTTTGTTGCCTTTTGTGAATATTCTAACAGTTTGACTTCACGATACGAGTGGATGTAAAGTTTCATTCTACTACTTGGGTAGATTTCTAGCTTGCTGAACTTGTGTTTGTGTTTCTAACTGAAGAGCCCACAGAGGTTTCTGACCAGTATAATCCAGGGACTACAAAACATGACATACAATGAAAGACTGAAAGACCTGTCACTGTACTAATTATCATACAGGCTGCTGAGAGGTGACTCATGCCTGAAATACAGAGCAGTCTTGGACCCTGCCCTTATGGAAATACTGGACATCTGTGAATCAAATGGGAAAAGAATAGCTTACTCCAGGGATCTCAACCTACTTATGACATAAACAGAACATGCTGGAGAGACAGCTATATCTTCCAGTGATTGACACTCCTCTGGAATAGTCTCCCACTGCATGTGAATCAGAGCCACTCAATTACCCTATTCAAGCCTTGACAACTGGATGGGTGACAGTAAATTCATCCCAGTGGTGACACCTCTGTCCCTCATGGACCAGGGCAGTTGGTGCTGATCATAAAATTACTCTACTAACAACAACATTCTAACTATGGTCAATAAGGGTACTCAGGTTTTTACACATCAAGACTTGTAAAATCCCCAGGTCTATTAGCCTAGTAATCTTCTATAGACCTATGAAACTATGCAGGCCTCCCAACATCTGCTCTCCTACATCCACTGCTGATGTCATCAACAATAAGTTGTCCTCCTGTCTTGTAAAAGTCAGACTTGTGCAGTGGTGCTTGTATACAGTACTGATCTCTGTAGTCTGTATACTTAGATAGGTAGGGGGTTCTGCTCTCACTGTAGTCAACTGGTGAGTGTGTTTGCATGTCTGTCTATCTAGCCACAGCAGCATAAATGTGTATCCTGCAGTTGCCACTCCAATCCCATGGATTGACAGTATTTTGAAACTTGCACATGCCTACACATCCATTTCATGCAGGCTTCCCATCATCTTCTCTCAAACATCCACTGCTAAAGTCTCCATTATAAGTTGTCCTGCAGCCTTGGAAAAGTCAGACTGGTGCTGTGGCACTTGCATAAAGTACTGAGCTGTATAGTCTATATACCTTAGATAGATAGGGGGTTCAGTTCTCATTGCAGTCAGTTGGTGTGTGTGTGTGTGTGTGTGTGTGTGTGTGTGTGTGTGTGTGTGTGTGTGTGTGTGTGTGTGTGTGTTTGTGTGCTTATGCCCTTGCTTGACATTACAGACAGCCTTTTACACCAGCATGTGGGATACTTTTATTACCATATTCACCTCACCAGAAACTGCTGACGTCATCAGCTATAAAGTGTTGTCTGAGACACTCCAAGTCAGACTTGAGCTGTGGTGCTTGCCTTAAATACAGAGTTATGTAGTCTGTGTACTTAGAAAAGTAGGGGTTCTGTTTTCACTGCAATCAACTGTTTGTGTGTGTGTGTGTGTGTGTGTGTGTGTGTGTGTGTGCGCACGCGTGCACGTGTGTTTGTGTGTGAGTGTTTGTGCACTTACTTGACATTACATAGAGCCTTTTACAGCACCATTTGGGACACTTTTTTATCATATTCTGCTCACTAGACACTGCTGTCATCAGCTATAAAGTGCTGTCTGGGAAACCCCAAGTCAGACTTGAACTGTGGAGCTTACAGAACTGTAGGATATGTACTTAAATAGGTAGGGGTTCTGTACTCACTCTAGTCAACTGGAGTGTATGTGTTTGTGTACTTGCTTGACGTTACAGACACCATTTTACATCAGCATGTGGAACATGGTTATTATCATATTCTCCTCACCAGACACTGCTGATGTCATCACCTATATCTGATTTGTGGATGTGCACTATTCTCACCAGGCCAGTGTCAAAGACAGGCCTGGAAACCAGTCAGAAGTCACCTCATTCTTCATGATACAGATTACAATGACGTGACTTTCAGTCTATCCACATACATTATGGCATGGTTTTCCTGGTGAGAAAACCCTGTGGTCTGTCCAGCTGTTGCATATCTCTGGTGAGGTACATACAAAAGACAGCATTATGCTCTATTAGTGTTCTGATGAGGTTCGACTGCTGTGCCGTTTTATAATCTTCAGATCTGAATATGATGGTGTGACTTAAGATGTGCACAACATAGGCTTTTGATACCAATGTGGACACTTGATGATCAAAGTTCAGATTGCTATCTATGTGTGTTCCCAGGTCTTGCATCACTGGCTTTCAGCATAGCAGGACAGATGTCCATGCTGCAATTAGCAGGGAATTCCACTGTGCAGATGGACAAAAATAAAGGCACATTTTTGCATTTGTTTGTAAACCGTGTATCTTTGTCACCAATCATTTGTCTGTGTTATCCCCTCCTGTAGTATGTTTTTGTCACTGGTGGGCTCAATGATTGCACCCAGTATGCAAGAACCAGCAAATGTGGTAAGCCAAAGACCATATAATTTAGCCTGAACTGTCAAGAAATTGATTCCAAACAGTAAAGGGCCAAGCACAGATCTCCGTGGTATGCCAGTGGTGACAGCTCTACTGGTGCAGGTTGATTCCCCAACTTTCACAGCATGTGTTCTGTTAGTGAGCCAATTGGTTACCCATCTAGTGATGTAAGGTTTAGCCCATCTGCGAGTGTTTCTCAATGATACCTGTGTGGGTAATTGTGTCCAAACCCTACACCAGATCAGGATAGGCAGTATGCACTGTCTTACCTTCATCCAGGACCATCACACAGAAGCAGCGGGCTGTGACAACATTACAGATCACCTATAGTGTCACTCAGCACATACAACGTGCTGACATGGTTGAATACACACTTCTACACAGCATCCATACAGACTATGTTCCTGTAAAAGGGTGTACATCAACATACAGCCATCTGTGTTTGGGTGGGGGCAGCACCCATTGGATGCATGCATAAATACATCCTGACTCTCCTCATCTGTGAGGTAGACCAACATGTCATCATGGACCTTCACTAAATGGACAGTAGTAATATCCTGGCTGTGTGCAATAGACCTGTGTGAGTTGTTAATGCTACAGCATGTCTGTTACATCTGTTGGATGTCCTCAAAGAGTGACAACACTATCATCCTTTTGAACTTTACAAGCCCAAGGCATTTGCCACAAATCCACAGTGAGGCATTTACTGAACATTGTTAGATATGGCCATAAACACCAATATAACCAAGTGGGGTGACCACTGTATCAAATACATGGCATCTAATTATGTGGAAATCTGTGAAGTGACCTATATCTCAGGTCCAGTTATCAGGTCCATACATCAGGGCTGTCTGCTCTTTCCTGTCCATTATTTAATTCATAGACATCACGAATTACATACACATCCTGTGTCTCCACAACTGTCTGAAGGGCTACAGATTATGTGACACCAACTGCGATATTAGTATAATACAGGCAGTATCAACACACACCAAAGATTGCTACCACAGCCATGACACCATATACGATAAAAAAAAAAAAACAGGGCGGGGAATGGTTACATTATGAAAACAAACACACAACCCAAGGATAATGTAGACATTCCACCCTATAATCAGACCAATAGGTATGTGACCTGTGTTTTGGGGTAGATAAGTGAAATGTCCACCAGCATGTGGCCACAGTGCTGACTTCTCCTTTGTAGGTAACATAACTACTGCATATGTGAAGGACATCCACATCACAGACTATAATATCTCCATAGTTCCCAGCCTTCATCACTCCAATAACTGAGTACAATGCAACCCTCTTCATATACCCCCTACACATCTTCCAGTGATGTGTAACTGAAGTGTACCACCTTTGCCACAGTGACCTGTTCCACATCTTATTGGCCATACCTAGCTATTCTTTTTTGTGGCATAAACATTACTGTCTGATGATGCGGAACCCCTATCAAGTTGTAACACCAGATGCATGTGTGCTATCTGTTCTGGTGAGGCACACATTACATACCTAGCTGTTTGACAGCATTGTTGGCATGGGTAACATTCATGACAGTGTGGATTGTGCCATATATGTATGCCATGCACACTAGTCAATTAGTCTTTATTGATCATAATGTCTTGTACAAGTATAGCAGTGTCCCTCCTAACACCTCCAGCAGATGTCAGATGTTACAGTGTCAGGAGAGTGTGCGTGATTACCCTTGCAGAGTGCAGGCATGTCATAATAGTTGTACAAGTGTATCTGTGCAGAGCTATCTGTGACCACTCTAAATCACATATGTTATGTCCGAGACATGGGATTACAGGTGGTATTATTCTGATGTTGTCCATGACTGTCTGTCTTCTTTTACTACTGTCCATGATCCTTTACCTGTGTCCCACTTGCTGGAGACTTCTTCTGAGATTAAACTCATATTCAGACAAATCAGTCTGCACAGCTTTACAATCAGCACCATACCTCTATTGTATATAACATCTCTGGTAGATATCCACTGCATTGTTCATCTTAGGATGCTTATCTCACACAGACCTCTTCCCACTTGTTACGTCACCTTGTGTGACAGTAACATAATATACATTTTCACTGTGTAGTTCGTATTGTACCATTTTGATATGTGATTGGTGTTTCTGCTACAACTGTCTTCCATTGACATGCCCTCATCTGCTATACATTAGGTTGTTTCACCTGTCCTCTTTCCCTGTATTGATTTCTACACACACTTCCACTGAATGTTTATTTTACATGCAGTCCATGTACCCTTACCGATCATTTACACAACTTTGGTACAGAATGCCTGGAATGGAATTTCACAATACTCTTAACTGTATAGGCAGCCCTGTACTGTGTCTGGACCATATACATAACTATCACACCTCTCAACTGTCCAGATTGTCATAGAATATCCAGATTTTTGCCTTATATCTTTTGGTCTGTTCCTTATAAAATTTGTGGTTTTCTGCCATATCAATGGGATGAATTCAAGTGACTCAATAATTGCATACCTTTGAGTTTCAGACTTCACATCCTTCAGAAAAAAATGCATCTTAACACAAACCTTGTTATGCTAGCACATTTCTAAGTTTAAAAGAGCAAATTTGTAAAATCTGTCCCTATTTCTGGGCCATTGTCCACCCATTATGTTGGTCTTTGTCCAGATTTCTTTCACTAAGAGGTTGAGAGCTATGATAACTATATGTTAAGCCATGGTGATTATTGTGGCATTCTGTGCAAACCTGCTAACCTACTGTGATCTGATGTGAACAGGTTTGCTATTCATGTTGCTTTACACAGTTTCCTGGCCGGCAACATTGTTGCCGGCCATGAAACTGCAATGGTTTACTTTTTAATATATTGCACAACATAAATATGTAATTAGCAATGCTGCTCACTGCATGTTAAATATTTCTGTAATAAATTAAGTCTTTCAAACTCATACTTCTCAACTGTCCAGATTTTAGAAGAATGTCCAGATTTTTGCCTCATATTTTGGTCTGTTCCTCATAAATTGTATGTTTTCTAACAAGTTATTGGGGATTGAGATCACTAAATAATGACAGACATTTGAATTTGTGACTTCATAACCATTGGAATATGCATTCTAACACAAAGCCTGTTATTTTAGCAACCTTTAAGTTTATAATAGCAATGATAAAAATCTGTCCCTATTTTTGGGTCTATGTCCACCCATTATCTTTGGCTTTGTCCAGATTTCTTGTCCTTAGAGGCTGAGAGTTATGAAACCTGACATATCTGTGTATTTCCACTGTGTGCCACACTGGAGTTTTACTGGGATAATAGGATCATAGGAGGTTACTAGGCTAATGAACCTAGGGCTCTACACGTCTAGCCAAGTTTACCCTTATTTCCACGATCAGCACCTATCACCCCTATCCAAGAGGGACATAGGTGGAACCCCTGGGGTGAATTTATGGTCACCCATCCAATCATCCAGATTCTGTTTGAAAAGGGTCAATGAGGTGCTCTGCTTGACATGAAGCAGGAGTCTGTTCCAAAGATGTGGAAACCTCTGGGAGACATATCTGTCCCTCCAGAAGGTTCTATTAATGCCACATACCAGGTTAGGGTCATTAGAGTGAGTAACCCATGTACCATTTGACGTATGGATATGTAGCATTTCCAATAAAGCAGGGTCAAAGATTGTATTATATGCAAGGCAGAAATCGCCTCTGAGTAGTCTGTATGAAACAGAATAAAGTGACAGTGATTTTAGATGATCCTCATAGGACAGATACTGAAAACCTTGAATTCTCCTTGTGAGGAACCTATGACATCTCTCCAATTGCTGCAGTTGCTTGGAAAGGTACACACCGAAAGGGGCATTGTACTCAATTATTGGCCTGATGAGGGAAGAGTACAGGGAGGTTATAACTTCTTTTTTCTGGAGCCAATGCCCTTAATTATGAGATGAACAGTATAGAATGTCCTTCTTACAACTGTGGAGACATGGTGATCAAAGGTAAGGTTGCTGTCAACCTGTGTGCCCAGTTCTTTCACCACTCAGTGAGTACTTAGGGGGTTGTTATTGATGTGGTAGTTAGCAGGATCTTACCTAAAGGGATGATAATAATTTTTTTGCATTGAGATTAAAGCCATGACTTTGTAACCAGTTCTTTGTTTGTGTAAGACCCTCTTGCAGGATGTTGATATAATTTGGAGATTCTATGTCATCAGCAAACTTTGCCAGCCACCGACTTTTAGTTTTAGCTTGCATTTCAAAGAACTAGATTGCAAACAGTAGCGGTCCCAGGACTGATCTCTGTGGAATACCACTTGTGACAGGTCTGCTGTTGAGGTGGATTCCCCTATTTTGACTATATGGGTTTTATCAGTGAGCAGGTTAGTGACCCATCTAATGATATACGGGTTGATACCAAGCTGGGTGAGTTTGTCAATTATGCCAGAGTGGGGGATAGTGTCAAAAGCCTTGGCTAAGTCTAGGTAGGCTGTATGCACAGATTTCCCCTCATCAAGGGCCGTGGTGACTGTCTCAAAGAAGTCCAATAGGTTTAATAGACATGCTCTGCTTTTGACAAATTCAAAGAGTAGAGTAAAGTGTTTGGAGGTTACCAATATCTTTGTTGATAAGGTCCGTGGTGATTCTGTCCTTGGCCTTGCAGATAAGGCTAGTAGGTCTATAGTTCCCAGGGTCAGTGGAAGCACCACCTTTGTGCAAGGAGGTAACAGTGGCATTTTTTCATCCCGCTGGGATGAAGCCAGTGCTTGGACTGTGATTGAATAGAGTACTCAATGCTGCTTCTAATTCTTGTTTAAGCCCATGTAGGATGCAGTCTGGGATGTTATCAGGTCCCATGGATGCTGTATTTTTGACCTTAGAGACACTCATTAAGACCCAGCAAACAAGCTAACAATGGCTAGAGGATGGAAGAAGTATTGGGTCTTACCCCAAAAATACAAAACCTCCAATCCAGTGCAATATCTTCCTTATACACCTCTCTCATTTTATGAAGTAGTACAGACAATAATCTGTAATTTGTGGTCAATATTAAAACATGCATGTTGTCTGCCTCCTGCCTGCCATGTGTTCAGCAAATACCATCCTTCTTTGCTCGCATGTTCAACTGTCTTTGGGGGTGGATAAGATACCACCTGAACAAAATTCAAAGTTGTTGATCATAACATTTAGGCCACTGACTTAATTCACCAGCAGTTCACCATACATCCCACTAGGCTTTAGTCAAATGCTCCCATTCCTGCCTTCTCCATCTTATCATCCTCGATTTCAGACCTGTATTTCTCTTCAGCCAAAAGTCTTTAAGAGTAAGACTGGCCTACCCTTTATTCACTCCTACCCATTTATCCCAGTTCTACTTTCAATTGGATTTCTTCAGAGGTGAGATAATTTTGGTGCATATCTGAGAAACCTGTTGATAGGTAAACCAGTCATTGACTGCCATTCCGAACTCTGAATGGAACAAATGGAAGTCTTCTAACTGAATATTATTCCCAGTATCTTTTCCCCAAATTTGTTTTCATTGCCACATATTTTTAGCCATTCAAAAATTTGACCTCCATACACTTTTGGGTGATTCTATATGACATTGTTTAAATCTCTACCACATTAAAAATCACCCATCTCACAACTTTCTTCATAAACTTGCATATACTATTCTCATGTGAAGTCAGGATACAGTTCTTTTGTAATACTGCCAAAATCTGTACCTTTTTTATTACAAAACCATTTTACTATCTGACCTAAATGGAAAACTATCACATACCTGGGTAATTGAGGTAATCTTAGTCCCCTGTAGTGGTTTGACATATAGGCTAGGGACATAGATCTCAACCAATCAGGGACAAATCTCAACAGAATCAGGGACAAATCCAGAAATAAACATGGACAATGAGGGAAAATTGTAAAATATTAGTACTGTTAAGCAGAGACATTGACAGAATAAGACAACGTGAATTAATATCCATTGTCTGAAGTAAACAAATTTTGCAAGTCTAATTACTATCATTATTTATTAAGAGTAATTCTCCACTTTGTTTCCAAACGTCACCAGTTTTAGGAGGGATTAAGAGGTTCTGAGCTAAAATTTGAGTCAAAATCATGGATGTCCCTGAAAATCAGGATGAGAGTGGAATATTTTGAACTAGGTAAATAATGCTGGGTAAAATCATCACTTGGATTGCTCTTACCTTCCTTGTTAAAGTGCTGAACTAGTCTACCTTAATAACAAGCTTTTTAATTTCACCCAGTTTTAGCAGATAGCATCCAATGATTCCTATGTTCCTTCTATTTGCAACTGCAAATATTTTGTGGAAGAAACCACTAATGAGGTGTTTGCTTTCACCAATGAAGAATAAAAGTCCACTAATTTGTTTGTCTCATTGGGATCCTGCTTGGTCCATCTCCAGAATCTAAGATCTATGAGCTAGTATTTATGTCAAGTCTGACTTGATTCTGTCAGCCATGTTGGTTGTACTGGTGGGGAATGACCATTCATCTTTCAGTGATGCTAATATTGTTCCCCTTTATATGTGCTATTATTACTCTCCAGTGCAGCCTTTTTCTTACTGGGGCTTGGTGTTTTCCTGGGAGTCAAAGCTCTATGGTGCTTGTTCTGAGAAGTCTCCCATTCCATTTCTTTATCTGACCAGCATTTTTCTTCTATGTCCTAATGATCCTTTACTTGTAAGCTTGTTTCCAGATAAACTGTGCTAACCCCAGGCCATGTAAAATGTACCTATCCCTCGGCTTCTTCTATTACCATTTCAGATGAATATAGCTGACTTACTCTGTAACCCAGTCCAGTTAACTTCTGACTTATATACCACAATCTCTTAGCATTGTTTATAAGGCTTCTTAGAATAGTCTGGTAGAAACTGTAAGTTATGCTTTCCCAATGGATCTATCTTTTCCTTTCACTGAACTGAATGACCCGGTCACAGGTTCTGGATCATAGGAAAGCTATTAGTACATGCATGTCAGAACTTTTACTTTTGTCCTGCTTCCAATCGATGCACAATCTCTCTCTCTCTCTCTCTCTCTCTCTCTCTCTCTCTCTCTATCACATCATTCATGTATTCTGGGATCTGTATAATTTTATATAAAACAAAGTCCATAAAGGAATGAAGATCAGTATCTGCCAATAATTCAGGTTTCCCCCTTGATCCTGATGTTAATTTTATGGCTGCTATTCTTACTATCCTCTAATTTATCTGCTTGACCACTCACCTTATCTTTTATTATCTCTTTGGAGGTGGAAAGCACAGATTCCTGCAGCACTCTAACATTTTCTTTCAGTGCTGCTCAAACCAGGTCTGCTACTGCATAGCTAGTTTATGGTAGGCCTCAATTTCAGATGCTGCCAGTTACAAGTTCTCAAGCAAAGACAGTAGCTTCTCATCTGCTGAAGCATTTTTAAATTTTGATAACTCATCCATCTCAGAAGACTGCATCACACTATTTCAATAGTCGGGCACTCAGAATGGCTTTTGGATAGTATATCTTTTATTTTAATAGGTGTGATATGTGAAAGATAAAATCAATTGTCCTTCTTCTTGCAAGCTAGCCACACCCCTCCACCTACAGGTTTTGCTCATTGTCTTTTGTCTGTCATCTTAATTCAAGACTAGAATCCAGGCCTTCAAACTCCCTGTGCCACAAGACAAAACCCAAGAGACTCAGATCCGTTGCAACCTTATCTTTCATCTTATCTAAATGTTCTCATAAACTGCTCACAACAACTGTAAGAAGCTTCTCATCTCAGATCTTAATAACTTAGAGCAACATCCCTCTATTTAGATACCTCTGTTTTCTCCTGTAAATAAAGGCACCTATGACTAAATTTCTGCACTGACTATACCCGTGGTATTACCTGACCTCCAGCCATCCTTCAGTCATCTTTAGCATACCTCATGAATTTATTCAGTTCTACTTACTGCAAAAACAACTATTAACTTTGTATCCACTGTTTAGTTTAATTTGTCCTGAGCTGAAATGTAAAGAGCTATCTACTTTTTTTATATTGCTTAATTGCATTTTATTTACTTCTTTTAACTATATTTTGCTGTTATTCTGTGACATGGTGGCAACAGGTCAAGTTCGGATTATTTTTATCTACCATCTCAACAGATACTTAATGGCCCAGCCCACCATGTGCATGCAGACTGATTAGTTCCTGCAACTTCAGGAGGTAGTATACCATACCTTCTCTTTTGCACTTTTTCTCCCTACCATGCCTTTCTTTTCAAATCAGATCTCCACTTCTTAAAGAAACATTCCAAACATGCCATCTACAGCACTGCTGTCTTACTCACCTAAATTACAGCTTTACTTACAACACTGTTTAAACAAGCCTGTCTCAATCCATCTGCTGTTCCAAAATCACTTTCAAATTAATCATTTACTCCACTACAAACCCAGTTGTTATTGTTGTTATGTCTTTCGGCTTTTCCTGGTTAGGGGTCGCCACAGCAGAACTCCGATCCGCTAATGATTGGCAGTAGATTTTTACGTGCTGAGTTGCCGGCCCTAATGCACAACCTTCAACGAAAGTACGCCCATTCATGCATGTCTCCATACAGAAGATGCTCTAGCTGAGAATCGAACAGGACATCGTCTTACTGTGAGGTGACAATGCTACCGCAGCACCACCACCGCAGTCCACTACAAACCCAGTAATTAACTAAATACTACTGTAACCATCCCCCCATATCTAATTATCTATTAGCCTTTCCCCAAACATCATCCCCCAACATGAAACCATTAATCCTTCTCAATTACAATAGGTCAATACCACCACTTCTTCAACTTTTCCAGTCCACATTCACCACCTCGCTTACAAAAAAAAAGCATTTTGGTCATCCTTTAACAACCTCCTAATGTCTTTTATTATCAAAATCTGTAAAATATAAATTAATTTGCAAACAATTATCTAAATTCCTACAAAGTTCACACTAGTAAACTTGTTACTAGGTCTGACAATTGGAAAAGAGTGTTGAAGCTGGGAGTGTAGTTCCTGTGGTACAGGGTCTGATTCCCTTTACTGTCATTTGCCTACTGTGTGACCTAATCAGATGCACATTATATACCCCCCACAATAAAGGTTATTCAGCTAAATATATGAACCTTAAGAAACAAGTTTGAACAAGTTGAAGCTTTTCTGTCAACTAATGACCTTGTCTTTGTTAGTATTACAGACTCAGGTTAAAAATGACAAACACAATCTCAGCCACCACTGGCTACCAGTATACATTCAGTGCATACTCTGATTAAAGAAATTAAATGTGGGAATCTACTTGACTATAGGTAACATCCCTAAGTGGCTGATTCTAAAGCTGTACCTTTCCACTTCAGTAGCATGCACTTTGTATGCCTTTTCTGTACAGACTGCTGTACAAAAATAATTTTAAAAATATGTAAGAGAGGCTATTACTAATTTTCAGAAAGATGTGTGTGTGTGTGTGTGTGTGTGTGTGTGTGTGTGTGTGTGTGTGTGTGTGTGTGTGTGTGTGTGTGTGTGTGCGTGTGTGTGTGTGAGATATATATATTTTTCTTTATTAATAACTAATTTTATTTTATTGGCTGTGGTTGGCTGGTTACTTCTGTTTAATCTATTGTTTCTTTGTTGTTATACCAGCCTTTGACTTTAAGTGGTTTGTTTTTTTTCTTTATATATATATATATATATATATATATATATATATATATATATATATATATATATAGGGTCTTTAAAGTATCCAAAGCTACTGTGATTGTGTTTGACCTGCTGTTAATTCTCCATTGCATTTAATTCTTGTCTCTTCCATGCTAAACTACATCGTACCATACTAAGTCCTTATCCAGCAGCTTCATTTTTTGGGGGGTACCATTTACAAACATTCATTATGCTACTTAATTTGGATTTATACATAGTTTGTTCTTCTTATTTCTGCAATAATTAGGATTTAATGGCTCCAGAAGTGATGCTGATTTTATGTGTTCACTTGTTACACCATTTCATCAAATGGCAGTACTATATTTTTATATCAAAGTGGTACCTCAATATAACATATTCACAACTTTGACTGACAACAGCTTTATTTCAGTTATCATGACATCTTCATTCTTCACCTTTTCTGTGTCTATTGATGATAGAAAAGGAACACACTCCCTTCTCCATTTTCCTTCTTTGGGACTTACTGAAGTAAATTTATCTCTCAGTATTTTCACTATACCTTTTGAGTAAGCAAAGGTAATAGCTTCTCTTCCTCTTAATGTTTTTACCTGTTCCCTCACAGGCTTCCCTTACCTGACCAGCTGTAGTCATTCTCTCTCTGACTGGTCTTTCTTAATACCTTCTTATTTAAGCAGAAGAGTGGCCATCATAAAACTTGTATTATTCATTTTAGGTTCCTTTCCATTCCTACTCTGCAGCATAATCCTCTCTGACTTTCTTCTCATAAGACACTTGCAATCTACTTGCAAAACACTCACAAATAAAGATTCCAAACAATAGGCAGAACTCCTTATCTGGACATCATTATCCAACATATAACTATTTTGGTCCATATACAATAACACTTCCCTATAAGGAACAGTACCCTATACTGATTGTGCTGCTTAAAAATTACTTTCATATTGCCCTTGTCATAAAACATTCTTACTAAACTGCATTACACCATACTAAGTCTCAAATCAAGTGATATCATCATTCTGTGACTTTAAGTCAGGTGCCCTACAGCAGCTGTAAAAAAGGCTTAAAATTGATGCAACTCAGTACTGGAAGCATTAATGACATATTGGCCCTGAACTAACTTGAGCACTTTATGCTATTAGAAAAAAAAGAAGTAAACAAGACCTTGTGACACTCAAACCTAAACACCTCTGGAGGGTTTAAGACAAAAACAAAAAGAACCAGAACAATGGACTCCTTTACATTTGTCATTATTTTATACAAATATTGGGGTTGTCCCACTTGTTCTACTAACTCCTGCTGTCCCTCTAAATCTACCACTTGGTTTGGTGGAATAATAAAGTGGTTTTGAGAACTTGGAACTGTCTGCCTGCAGGTTATTTTTACTACAAAGGCATATAAAGTATCCTCTTTTCTTTATCTGCATCAAACAATTTGTCTGTGATTTAAACAATACAGCCTCCATCCAAGATCATGTCTTCCAAGGTAAGTAACTTTTGATGTTAAATTGTCTATCTCGCCTTCATTCTTGCTGGTTGGGTTTGGAGCCGATCCTCGGCTCCAACTCGGCCATCTTCAAAAGCTCGAGAGCTGTTTACTGGCTCGAGGCCACCCCATATCCCATGATGCCTGGCGCTAGATACCTAGATCTCGTTTGCCGCTTCTGCTGCGAGGTTGTCTTACTGACTCAGGTCATATATTTTCATTGTTTTATCTGTATTTTTGATAAAAACTGTTAGGGTTTTTAGTGTAGATTGTTAGCTGCAGTTACAACCTTTCTTAGTATAGCTTTGTTGTACCTATAATTTCTTTCCTGAATCCCTCCCCTTCCCTTCAGAAAACTCATTTTAGTTAGAGAGTTTTTCCCTCCCCCTTCACTTTCTTCACATAGGTAGCCATTTAAATTAGAGGCTAACCCTTTTTTCTCTTCAAAAAAAAAAAAAAAATAGTATATACCTCGTTTAGTCTTATTTGTTCATTGGTAGCATAGAATATTGTTTGTATTTTTTGGCTGTTTTTTTGGGTGTGGTAACTTTAGTGTGTGTAATAGTTATCTCTTATTTTTTGTGTATTGTTCTTGGTGTTCCTTCCTTTCAGGGATGTTCAAGGATACCAAGGTGTCCGGATTCAAGAAGTGTGACTCATGCTGTCAGAAGATGTCTCTGACAGATGGTCACACTTCTTGTGTCTATTGTCTGGGCACTGTGCACCTGCAGGACTCTTGTTTGGTTTGCCATGCTTTCAGCCCAAGAGTCCTGCAGGAGCGTAGAAATAAGTTAATCCTATGGGGTTTACTTAAGCCCCAGGATTCACTGGCTAAGGCCCAGTCCGTGAAGTCCTCTAAGCCACCTAAATCATCGGCTCCCAGTTCGGAGCCGTCGTTGGGTGAAGCTGTTCCTTTTGCCTCGGTTCTGGCCGGAACCAATGTGCCTGCTTCCCAGTCAGTCCCGACTCACACTTCGGAGCCATCAGGGAGTCGAGAGATCTAGGTCTCCCTCCCTCCCTGGAGTCGATACACTCAGCTCTGAGGTCTCCTCTGCTCCAATCAGAGCACAGTCATCTGACCTCCCACTCTTCTCGGTCCTCAAGGCTTTCAGATCATGACATGGAGAGAGTGGTCAGTAGGCTGTTGAAATCGCAGGCCCTAGGAAAAATGTTGTCCAGCCCCCCTCATCAGGTGTCGGCTCCATCCATGTCTGCAGTTATTCCTCCTCCGACTCTCCCTTGAGCTCGGAGCCGGAGTTCATTGGGGTTCGAGTTGTGGAACTGTTGGCACCGATACCTTCTCCTTCGGTTCCATCGTCAGCTCTGATCACTTCCTTGGTACCGTCCTTGGAGGGGTCTGGGCTCTGAGACTCCCTCGTCAGCTACGAGGGTGTGAGTGGCATCGAACCCTTGTCCGACCCCATTCTCCCCCTCGGAGCTTCGGCGCAGGTGAGCTCAGCTCCTACATCAGCTTCGGAGCCATCCCCCTTGGTGCGGAGAGGGATTCCGATCTCTTCAGAACCGGAGCCTTCTCAGCATCTGAGCAGGGACACCTTCGAGGTCATGAGGAATGTGCTGGCCCCTGAATCAGCCCCACAATCATCCCCATCGGCTCCTCCCCCTATGGTGCCTGCGTCTGCCTCTGCCCCTCCTCCAGACCCCAAGCGTGAGGAACCAACGCTCCAGGGCACCCCCTTGGGTGTATCTTCCTCTTCCGAGGCCTCCCCTGATCATTCAGGAAATTCAGGATCATTCGAAAGAGGAAATGCAAGACGAAGCATGTTGACTCCCCTGAGTCTGTCACATCAGAGGATTTAGAAGGGTCCCCGAGATCCCCCTCTGAAGATGTCTCCTTCTCAGACATCCTAGAGATGCTTAGGCAGAGGGGGAACTGGACTACCCTAAGCCCTTCTGAGGATGAGTCGGTATTCCTGGATGCGTTTGGATCCCAACCTTCCACCTCCTGGGTGTCTCTGGCTTTTGACCCACTGATGTCTGTGGTGGCTCGGAAGGCATGGTCAGCTCCAGACACAGTGGAACCGACCCCCAGAAGATCTTCTAAATTCATAACTGCACCACAGGATAAATAGTTTTTGACCAATGGTGTTCTCATTGATGCCATGGTGGTAGCGGCGGCCACAAAGAAGGAGTTGGCTGAAACTTCTTCATCTGTCCATCCCTCTAACAAGGAGTCCAGGATGATGGACAGATATGCGAAGCGGATGTTCTCTTCAGTGACTTTTTCCATTAGGTCTCTGAATTATTTGTGCCACTTTACCAGTCTTCAAAGGGATCTCCTTAAAGAGCTTGTAGATACCCTCCAAGATCCATCAGCTGAGGGGGCCCAGGCTAAGGCAGCCTCCCAGCTGGCGACTCTTAATTCAGTGGTGAACTCCTCCATGAGGCTCATTTCTTATGCAGCCGATGGTGCAAGTAGAGCCGCGGGCACAGGCATTGCCCTAAGGAGGCACGCTTGGATGCGGCTATGTAATTTTGCAGAACCTTTCAGAGTGTCTTTCACCAACACCCCCTTTGATGGTTCCTCTCTTTTTGGATCACAGGTGAAGGACACCCTAACCAGGTGTGAGCAGGAAGGCAAGACTCTCTCTGCTGTGGGAGTCCCTTTTTCCACTCCTTACAGACCATATCCCAAGGGTCAGAAGAGTCGAAAGATGTGGTTCCAGAAATCCCAGGGAGCCTTGCTGGGCACACGTGGTGAGTTCCCATCCAGGGGCAGAGGAGGGAACAATAATAGATGCCACCTTCATGGCAGAGGGGGTCCGCAAAACCAGGGCAGCAGAGAATCCTTCTCTGAGAAGCCCTTCCAGCATCCCTGAAGGGTTGCCCGGCTGCCCACCTCTGGAGGCAGTCGAGGGAAGATTATCGCTGTACCCAAGAGCCTGGCAAGACATAACACAAGACAAATGGGTACAGTCTGTTATATCCGGAGGCTACAGAATTCCCTTTGTTCGCACTCCCTTATTGTTAAACAAGTCTCTTCCAGATGTTCCACCCAATCTAAGGGATCAAGCAGTTCAAGAAGTTTCAAAACTGCTAATAAAAAGGGCCATCCAGCAAGTCCCAGCAGACCATCAAGGATCCGGAATTTACTCAAGGTTCTTTTTGGTACCAAAAAAGACAGGGGACTGGAGACCCATTCTGGATCTCAGCAGACTGAACAGGTCTGTACAAAGAACAATGTTTCGGATGGTCACACTACAGTCCATTTTACCCTTTCTGGGTCAGGACAATTGGATGTGCTCTATATATCTTCAGGATGCGTACTACCACGACAAAATGGACAGACGCTCCAGAAGATTCCTTCGCATCTGGCTGGGAGCCAGCCATTATCAGTTTAGAGCTCTGCCCTTTGGTCTCACCACAGCCCCCAGGGTGTTCACCAAATGTATGGCAGTAGTTACCACTCACCTGAGAAGGCAAGGATTCCAGGTGTTTCCATATCTAGATGACTGGCTCCTCACTGCTACCACCAGGCATCACCTTCTGCGAGCCAGAGACTACACTATCGAGACTTGCTCCAGACTAGGTATCGCAATAAATTTTGAAAAGTCTGCATTGTCACCCTGTCAGTCTATCACCTTTATAGGCACAAATTTAAATACAAAAGACATGTCAGCAAACCTTCCACCAGACAGGGTATTAGTGATTCGCCAACATGTACAGGTTTTATTAGCATGCAAAAGAATTCAAGCCAGGTTCGTCCTCCAAACTCTGGGTCTCATGGCAGCAGTGATCATGCTTGTTCCTCTAGCTCGTTTTCACATGAGGATTCTCCAGTGGCTTCTTTTCACCCAATGGTCCTTCCAGCAGCTTCCCATGTCTCACATGATTATGATCACAGAAGCATGCAAAAAGCACCTTGCATGGTGGATGGTCTCCACATCAGTGCCCCAGGGCAGACGATTTGTACTTCCCACTCCAGTTGCTACGGTGACCACGGATGCCTCCCTGATCAGGTGGGGGGGCATTATCAGGGCAGAACAGTCCAAGACACCTGGCAACCTCATGAGTACCATCTGCATATAAGCATCTTGGAGATGAGGGCCATGCTTTTAGCATTGCAAGCTCTTCAGGACTCTCTTCCTACCGGGACCTTTGCAATTCAAATGGACAATATGTCAGTAGTGTGGTACATCAACAAGCAGGGCGGAACCAAGATCTACCCCCTATGACGAAAAGCACTCAGACTCTGGCAGTGGGCAATCTCTTCCCAATGGTTTCTGATTGCAACGCACATCCCTGGGAGGTCCAACGTCATAGCAGACAGGCTGAGCAGAGTAATTCTCATGCCTCACGAGTGGTCTCTGAATCAGGTAGTTGCGGACCAAATCTTCTGCAAATAGGGCCAACTTTGCTGCGACCTTTTTGCCACCCCCTTCAACAGCAAGTGCAGCAATTTCTTCTCTCTCCTTCCACTTCCCGGACATTCCCCCAGAGACAGTCTAGTCCACAATTGGCTAGACTTTTTTATGCATTCCCTCCATTTCCCCTAATCCCGAAGCTAATACAGAAAGCTACTGTATTGGGCTACAAAATGATCCTCATTGCTCCTTACTGCTCTCGACAAATATGGCTCCTGTTCCTGCATCATCATCTTCTCATGCAACCTTGGACCCTGGACCTAGTTCCAGACCTTTTGATCCATCAGTCGGGCAGGCTGCACCAATCCCTGCAATCTCTCCAGCTCACTGCTTGGTTGCTCCACTTCCAACTTTAGCCAGGCTTCCTGATATCTCCCCTGCTGTGAGCGAAATTATTTTATCATTGCACAAGTCTACAACTAGAAAAACTTACGCTAGTAAGTGGAAATGTTTTTCTTCCTGGGCAGAGGCTAAGAGTATAGACCACTTTTCAGCCCCTGTACACCACATTTTGGAATTCTTGCAGAACTCTTTCATGCTGGGTCTGCTTCCGCTACAATTAGAGTTCAGTTAGCTGCAATTTCAAATTTTCACTTTGGCCTGTCGGAAAATAATATCATGTCTCATAAGCAATGTAAAGCCTTTCTCAAAGGGACCACTCTGCTCAGGCCTCCAGTGAGAGATCCTCCACCTCCGCGGGATATAAATTTGATTTTATCTTCTCTAATTTTGCCCCCCTTCGAACCTGCAGCATCTTGTTCCTTGAAGTTTTTATCTTGGAAAACCCTCTTTCTGGTAGCTATTACTTCAGCCAGAAGAGTTTCGAAACTTTAGGCTCTTTGTATCCATCCTCCGTACCTAGTGTTCCACAATGACAGGGTTGCTCTCAGGACTAATCCTTCCTTCCTTCCTAAGGTCTCTTCAGAGAATAACTTGAATCAGTCCATAGACTTTCCTGTGTTTTTTCCCAACCACTCCAACAGGGCGGAATATAAATTGCATCAGTTAGATGTTCACAGGCAACTACACTTTTATTTGCATAGAACTAAGGACATCAGGAAATCAGACCAACTTTTACTTTCTTATGCTGAGGGTAAACAAGGTCTTCCAGTCTCAAAAGTAACCTTGTCCAGGTGGTTGACTACTATCATCATATTTATCTATCAACTGAAGAATAAAGAATTGCCTGTTAAACCAAAAGGTCACTCCACCAGAGCTTTAGCCACTTCTGTGGCCTTTCAGGCTAGGTTGCCCATGGAATCTATTTGTGCTGCGGCTACGTGAGCCAACCCACATACTTTCATTTCGCATTATAAGTTGGATGTGGTTTCCAGGAGCAGAGCTGATTTTGGTTCCACTGCTCTGAAGAGTTTGTTCCGATGAGCCAACCAGGATTTTAGGTGCTAGGGACGCTGTCTCAACCAGCAAGAATGAAAGCGAGATAGACAACTTAACATAAAGAAGTTATGTACCTACCATAACGTTCCATGTTAGTTGTCTTCTTCTCACCTTCTTTCTTGCGTCCCACCCTCCATACCCCTATCCTAGTAGACTGAGAAGAGTTCCTTATGGTTTTTCACTGGCTGAGTCTTCTCTGGCTATTCCTTTCTGCCTAGTAGCCTCTCTGGCAGGGTTTATACATTCCAGGATAGGATTTTTTCCTTATTATGTCTGCAGTTAAACTTACCAAATGAGATCTGGGTATCTAGTGCCAGGCATCATAGGATATGGGGTGGCCTCGAGCCAGTAAACAGCTCTCGAGCTTTTAAAGATGGCAGAATCGGAGACGAAGATCGGCTCTGAACCCAACCAGCAAGAAAGACGGCGAGAAGAACACAACTAACATGGAACATTATGGTAGGTACATAACTTCTTTTTCACAAATGTCATCATCAGTAATTACTTTCATATTTAAATGGCTTGCCACATAATGACATTTTCTTTAATAAAATTGGGGTGACTGCTTCTTATAAGTATGAATTAATAAATGTAGGTTTTTGATAAATAGAGGTATAAGGTTAAATGTATATATATATATATATATATATATATATATATATATATATATATATATATCTATATATATATAGATTCACTTCATAATCTCGAAATACTGAAATACTGAATTTTAGTATCTCAAGACCATGAAACTGAATCCACAAAACAACAAAACCCAGAACCCAAAACCGCGAAATTCAAAACACCGAACAAACCGCACACACTACACCATACATACACCACAACACCCACATCACAACATAAACAAACAAAACTACACACATACACAACTCATACACACATAAGCAGGGGGGCAAGCCCCCTGCACCCCCCACACACCCCTACTTATGTATACTAACTCCGAGATTGCACAAACAGGAAGCAAAAGCAAACTCACACACACACATTCTCCTGTCCCTCACACACACATCAAACATATCATCACACTCACATACACTCTAACTCCCACTCAAACCCCTTACAAAACACTCACTTACCTGACATAACACCTAGAACAACACAAGGCACCGCACACCATCAACACACAATCCCTGACATTACGTAGTATAAGGCAATAACCGCGAATTTGAGATATTCAAATTTGTGATTATGAACTTTCGCTATTGTAAACATTTGGCTTTATAGTCTCGAGACACTGAAATACTACATTTCAGTATTTCGAGATTATAAAGTGCTCCTATATAAATATATATATATATATATATATATATATATATATATATATATATAAATAATATATATATATATATATATATATATATATATATATATATATATATATATATATATATATATATATATATACATATATAAATATGGGTTCACTTCAGAAGCTTGAAATACTGAAATCTCAAATTTCAGTATCTCAAGCCCAAGAAGCTGAATCCACATAATAGCGAATGTTTAAAAGCGTGAAATTCAAAACCTCGAATACCAGAGGTTTTGAATTTCGTGCTTCTAAAGTTCCGCTATGGCCATGTATTCAGGTAAGTGAGTGTGTGTGTGTGTGTGTGTGTGTGTGTGTGTGTGTGTGTGTGTGTGTGTGTGTGTGTGTATGTGTGTGTGTGTGTGTGTGTGTGTTTGTGTGTGTGTGTGTTAAGGGGTTTGGATAGGGGCTGTGGTATTTGTCAGTGTGTTTTGTTGCTGTGATATGTGTATGTGCGAGGAGAAAGTAGCTTGTGTGGTGGTGTTTTGTGTGTGTTTGTATGTAGTGCAACCTCGGAGTGAGAATATTTAAGTAGGGGGGTGTGCAGGGGGGCTTGGTTCCCCTGCTTTCATGTAGTAGAGTGATTGTGTGTTTGTGTGGTGGATGGTGTGTGTATGTAGTAAAACCGCAAAATTCAGTTTTTGTTGTTTTGTGGATTCAACTTCTTGGGCTCGAGATACTGAAATTCGAGATTACAGTATTTCGAGCTTCTGAAGTGAATCCGTATATATATATATATATATATATACACACACACACACACACACACACACATATATATATATCTATATATCTATATATATATATATATATATATATATATATATATATATATATATATATATATACATATATATATATACACACACACACACACACACACACATTAATACTTTATTAAATATTTATTTATTAAAGTATTTTACCTGTGTGTGTGTGTGTATATATATATATATATATATATATATATATATATATATATATATATATATAGTGTTTTTTAACCTTATAATGTAATGGATTTTGTAATTCCTTGCAGTTAAATACATAGCAATATAGGAAACAGTTTTGTAAATTAAAAATAGGGATAATTTGATAGTTTGGCCACTGATGGGCAGTAACAGCATCATTTTCTTCCTTTGCTGATTCCCTCATTGTATAGTATTAATACATTTATTTTTATGGTAACATTTATAGTTTACTGTGTGTGGATGTTCAGATCTTGTTTAGATAAGTGCTGTGCTTTAAGTATACATTTTATCTTTTTATATTATACATTTTTATCTTTTCATATTTTAGGGATGCGCAATAAAATTTGTGGGTTTTGTTAGGCATAACTTTTAGAATAACATTTTTACACTTTTAATTACTTAGTTGATTTATTTAAACTAATTGTATTGCATTAGATTGATTGTTAGGAGCTAGTATATATAGGGGAGATTAAGTTGAGTAGTTTGTCTGATGATGTCCTTGGATAAGGATGAAAACATGGTGATCCAGTTAAGCGTTTAATGGTTGATTCATTATATTTTTGTTTGCCACGAAGTGGATATAATAAATTCATTTTGCTGATTTCTGGGCTGTTTGTTTTCATTTTAGATTGCCTGCACCTTTACAATTTAACAGGACATCACCATGATAAGTACATTATGTAATATTTGCAGCATAAGGTCACACACATTTGTAAAAAACAAAAAAGAAGGATTCCAAGGAACCAAATCCAATCCACATTATTTTTATTAAGTGCTTTTGTCCCAGAATTAAGGACTTCTTCAGAATACGAAATACAAATCACAATATGTCTTGTATACTGACATACTTAATCAGGAGATAATTACAACCCCTAAAAAGCCATTTCCTAAAGCAGTACCACGCTTCATGGAACATTTATTGGACAATACACTTGAAACACATAAATACATAAATCCCCTCACATATTTATTACATTCAACACTGTAAAACCCTTTGAATAAAATTGACTTGAATAAAAATTGCATTGAATGTTTCACAATGCAAGATTGGCTTTAAGCCTAGGAACTGGGTAATTAATAAAGTCCCATTTAGTCCAGGATATGCCGTGGCATTGATCTGAAGCTGCCATTAGAATTTTTGACATACCTTGCTTTATGTCAAAAGTGCACCTGTTTTTATATAGGAAAAAACGAAAACTGCTTTAGAAACAGGGTATACCAACACTATTATGATATACAGAAAAAAGAGCCAAAAACACCTTAGCAGGACATATTTTAAAAAATGCTGACCATTTTTAAGTTCATAATAATAGATCAAGTGGAACTGGGGCAGCGAGGGGGGCTGATTGAAGATTATTTAGAGACTAAATAACTCAAGAGTTTGGGGACTATTGCTTCTTGGAGAGAATGATTTATTAGTAGACTTTCTGGATAAACAATGGCATCTGCACCTACCTATATTGAGGTATTCTACTGGTAGGTTATCAATTATAAGAAAGGTAGGTTTCCTTTTTTGAATAAGTTTTTTTTTGTGCTGTTAGGAGTTGTACTAAGTGAGAAGACAGTAACAACATCCATGTCATTTACCAATGTTTTGAGTGCAACAATTTTTTAAAGGAGTTAACATCATTTATGTGGTATGAATTAAATATGAATGCTTTGTTATAGTTTGTTTCATGTATTGAAAGGGCAGGGTTCTGATGTTTTTACTAGGTTGTATACGTTTATTGAATGTTGACCAAAATTTGCTTAGCTTTTTGGATGGTACTCTTCATCAGGCTTCACAAGTACCAGTATAGCTGCAGATTGTCATTATTTTCTAAATGCTATTTTTTCATGCTTTATGTCTGTTGTGCATCAACTTTTTGTATCTTGTGTAAGCCATGGTGTGTTTTTTCATTTGACTTCATATGTTGAAGTGCAAGGGAGTTTAATATGGAGAGGAAGGTTTTGATGGAGAATGTTACTGCATTATCTAAAAAGCAAAATTTTTAATGTTTCCCATTTCCTAAGATTAAGAACAGACTAGAAGGATTCTGTAATGAAGATGGCTGCATTTCTGACTATTCTGTATTGAGTGTTATTCTGAATATTGGCATTGTTCTATGTGGCAAAGACTAGGTTTGGATTTATAGTAATGTCTAGCATAATTCCTGCATAGGTAGTTTTGCTGGGGTAGTTTGTTAGTATCCAGTACAAAGCTTTATCTGCCATTGTGGTCATATGTATTGGATTTATAGTAATGTCTAGCATAATTCCTGCATAGGTAGTTTTGCTGGGGTAGTTTGTTAGTATCCAGTACAAAGCTTTATCTGCCATTGTGGTCATATGTATTAGCTGTGTCAGTCCATATAGACTGATAGTGGGTTGGGGCCATCTGTATTAAGGTCACCTAGGATTATTGTTTGAAGAGACATACATGTAGCTTACAAGGAATACGTCCAAACTGGCTAATGCCTAGTAGGTATATAGAGTGTTGCTATACATATTGATTTTTGAGAGTTAATTTTAAATTTAGCTACTAGGTCTTCAACATTATTGATATTTGATATTTGTGTAGGGTGCATGGCAATACTAGAAGGTTTTGAATGTATAATGGCAGACCCATAAACTATTTTATTTTATTTATTTTAGTTTGAGCATTGCAAATAATATATCTTAGCCAAGTGACAGTATTTTTTCATGTAGTTTGTGTAATCTAAACTAGGTTTCTGTAACTGTGATTATGTCAGGAGTGTAGAGAGATATCCAGCTTTTGAGGTATCTCTTTTTATTCTGTATACTGCAAGTATTTAATGGTGCATTGGATTGCTCAAGACATTATTATTTATGGCAGGTCCTGGGTTAGGATAAATGTTCCCATGTGACAGTCCTCTGAAAAGTGCTTTTAAGAACAGCCAGCAAAAGAAAGTTAGCACTTCTGGGAAGTGTAGGATCCCTAACACAGCAGATTTGAACTGTGACTAGGGTGGCCATAGTTATCCATTGGGAACATATCTGTATGTAGCGGAATCAGAATTAGAAGTCGATATGAAAATAGGCTCATAGGTTCATAGTATGATACTAGGCTACTGCCCAGATGCCCTTATATGCCTAGCCAAGAATTTCAACCATGTTCTCACAAAGTCAGCACCTGTTTCCTATGTCCATCAGGGATACAGGTGGGATCACAGGGGTGCATTTTCTGTTTCCACATCCAGTCATCCAGGTTCTTCTTAAAGAGGGCTAGAGAGGTACTCTGCTTGAAATGGAGAGGGAGTCTGTTCTACATATAAGGGAGTCTTTGGGACATACATCTATCCTGCCAACAAGTTCTATTAATGTCAGAGACCAGGCTGAGGCCTTGCATGTTGGTTGCACTAGTGGAGTTTGATTTACAGATATGCAGCAACTCCATCATGGCTGGGTCTAAGATGGCCTTGAATACCAAGACACAGGTCACCTCTGTGCAGTCTGTATGAGTATGAGTAGAGGGACAAGGCTTTTAGCCTATCTGTATAGGATAGGTGTTTGAGACCCTGGATTTTCCTGGGCAGGAACCTCTGTGGTCTCTCCAGCTGTTGCATGTGCTTGGCAAGGTACATGCCGAAGGAGGCTATGTACTCAATAATGAGTCTGACAAGGGAGGAGTACAGGGATGTTATGACTTCCTTGTTTGTGGATGAAATGCCTATGAAGTGGGCATGTAGAAAGCCTTCCATACAACGGAGGCAACGTGGTGGTCAAAAGACAGGTTGCTATCAACCTCGGTGCCCAAGTCCCTCACAACTAATTGTGTGCTTATTACGTTGTTACTAATGTCATAATTAGTGGGGATGGCATTTTCCGCAAAGGGGATAATGATGCATTTCTTGGCATTCAGTTTGAGGCCATGCTTCTGGCACCAGTCATTAGTTTGGGTAAGGCCCTCTTGGAGGATGTTCACATCATTAGGGGAATTTAAGACAGCCCAGCTTGCAGTCATCTGCAAACTTGGCCAGTCACAGACCACTGATTTTGGCTTGCACCTCAGAAAGTATATCCCAAACAGTAGAGGTCCCAAGACTAATCCTTGGGTTACACTGCTCATTATGGGTCTACTACTAGGTTCATAGGTTCATAGGTAGGTACTAGGCTATCGACCCTAGGGCCTATACAAGCCCAGCCAAAAAGGTACCCTGGCTTTTGCCACCCAAGAAAATTATTTTCCTGTGCCACTGTCGAGCAGAGCCACAGAAGTGATCCCCAGGGTTAATTTCCTATTTCCCATCCAGTCATCAAGATTTTTCTTGAAGAGTGCTAATGAGGAGCTTTGTTTGATATAGATAGGTAGTTTATCCCAGAGTATGGGAAGTCTCTGGGAAAGGAATCTATCCCTCTGGCATGTTCGGTTTATTGTGGTGACAAGGTTTAGGTCCCTAGAGCATGTAGCTCAGAGGGATTGAGATTTCTTTAACTGGAGCATGTCCAACAGCTCTGGGTTTGACATAGCTTTGTATGTTAGGCAGAGATCACCTCTGAGTAGGTAATATGCGACAGAGTAAAGCTGGAGATTTTTTGAGACAGTCTGCGTAGGGCATCTGTTTGAGGCCAGTAATCCTCTTTGTGAGGTATTTCTGCGGCCTTTCCAGTTGTTGTAGATGTCTTGTGAGGTACATACCAAAAAAGGCATTTTACTCTATAATGGGTCTAATGACCTCTTTTTTTCTGGATGAGAAACCTTTTGTGATGAGGTGTGCCACGTAGAAGGATTTCCTGACTACTGTGGCAATGTGAAGGAGAGACTACTATCCACCTGTGGCCCGAGGTCTCTTATCACACTTTTGGTGTTAAGTATACTACCGCCTATGTTGTAGTTCATGGGTACAGAGTTTTTACCAGAGGGGATGACAATGCACTTTTTGGCATTGAGCTTGATGCCATGGCTTTGACACCAGGCATCTGTCTCAGTGAGGCCCTTTTGTAGGATGTCCACATTGTTAGGAGTTTCGATTATGGCTAGAGGTTACTTCTCCAGTTTTGACTGAGTGGGTTCTATCAGTGAGCCAGTTAGCTACCCTTCTGGTAACATACAGGTTGATGCCTATCTGGGAGAGTTTATCTATTATGCCCAAGTGGGGAAGAGTGTTGAAGGTTTTGGCTAGGTCGAGGTAGTTGGTGTGCACTGTCTTCCCATCATCCATGGCTTTGGTGACTGTTTCAAAGAAATCATCCAAGTTTAACAAGCATGATCTCCCTTTGACAAAACCAAACTGTGTGGGGTCAAGCATTTGTAGGTTGTCAATGTCCTTGTTTATAAGGTCCATGATAATGGATTCCATGGCCTTGCATATCAGGCTAGTTAGGCTGATGGGCCTATAATTGCCTGTGTCAGTGGACACTCTACCTTTCTGTAGGGGGATGACAGTGGCTGTCCTCCATTCATCTGGGATAAAGATAGTGCTCAGGCTTTGGTTGAATAGGGTGCTTAATGGAGCTGAGATCTCATGCCTGACTTCATGTAGGATGCAGCTGGGGATGTTGTCGGGTCGCATGGAAACTGTATTTTTTGCCTTGGAGAGGGCATTAAAGACTTGCTCCCTGGTGATGAGTGGAGGGGGGCAGGTTCTGGGGATGCCTTTGTTTAAGATTAAATTTGCATAGGTTCACAGTAGGTAATCTGTGTGCAGATTTAGTACACACAACCATTATTCAGACAGTGATCAAGGATGAGAATCAAACCTTCTACTTCGTGCCTCTGAGGTAAACACCTTAATCATTATGCTAACTCCCAATCCTCATGTAAAAGTTCATTGAGCTTGCTGATTGCTGACTTATATGTAACATTTTGGCCATCTATGAATGAAGGAAATAGAGGTTCATAGATTAATACTAGGTTAACTGCCCTTGTGGGCTATTTTAAGCCTAGCCAATTACCTCATGTCAGAATCAACCCCTGTACCTTGTATCTGTAAGGTAAACACCTTAACCATTATGCCAACCTCACCCTAAAAAGGGTACATAAATTCATGGGAGAGCCAAAAAAGGAAAAGGGAAACTCTTTGAAATAGTTATAGCTGTTTAAAAAGCTATGGTAAAATACAAAGGGAAATGAAAAAATCTTGGCGAAAATTTAGTTGTGCAACCTAAGAACATCAGGAGCAGAGGTCCAAGCAGAGGAATGGTAAGAGCAGTAGAGAAACAGCAGCACTTTCTCATGGGTTACAATAAATGTATCACTGTTGTCTTGTTATATATGTGTGTGTGTGTGTGTGTGTGTGTGTGTGTGTGTGTGTGTGTGTGTGTGTGTGTGTGTGTGTGTGTGCGTGCTCGTGTGTGTGTTTGTGTGTGTGTGTGTGTGTGTGTGTGTGTGTGTGTGTGTGTGTGTGTGTGTGTGTGTATTACAATAAAATTTAAAGAAAACCTAAAATAAAATCCAAAGTATATCTGAGGAGTCTGCTGGTTACTGTGCGTGGAGCTGGATGTCTGAGCAGCAGAACAATGATGCGGTTAGTAAAAGAAAATATCTAGTTGAAAATGGCAGGAGGAATAATACAGAGCAGCAACTATGGAAATATGCATGTGAGTGATGCACACTGAGCTCAACCCCTTGTAATGACATAATTGGGAAGAAGAAAAAGACTAGGATAATATATACAATGACATCACACAAGATGACTAAACAAAGGTTGAATCATTGGTGGTAGAAGTACAAACTTTTAAGGGAGTGGGGAAACTCTGACCAGGTATTGACAGAAATTAAGGAAACCTGGAGAATTGTGAGGTATGTTCCAATGTAAACAGTTAAATTCAGAGTCTAGTCATTTCTACTATTTGTGGAAATGTATTGTATAATGCAGGATATGCTGTTTCTGAAATTGAATCAGAGGACTGCAAACTTTGGGGAAAAATATGATTCAATTGCAATGCACAGCTTGCACTTAGGATTCATAGATCCCATAGTAAAATCAAAAAAGTCTGCAGGGTATTTCGGTTACAACTGAAGGTGATGAGCCTCATGAATGTAGCACTTAAATGAAATGAAATAAGTCATGAAACTCATTAATGAGTTTGTAAATGTGATTAAAGAGATGTGCAATCAAACTGAAGGATAGTAAAGTCTGTTTATAGGAAAAGAGTATATAACACTAACAGAATATGCTGAATTAAACTAGATGCTTACTATGTATATAGTGCTTTGGTGAATTCAGCTAGAACTGTCTACACCTTCCATCAAATGTTAAAGCCAGGAGTCAGTCAGGAGCATAAGAAAGTCTTAAAGAAGGTTTTCTCAGTGGCTAATAATTAACAAAAGGCGTGGCCTAAAACTTAATATGGAATGAAAGGAACAGGCAAAATGGGTCAAAACTACAGTTATAGCACTAGCATGCTGGAACTGCGGTAAAAGGGCATACAATGAAAAACTCTATACAGAAACCAAAAAGGTACGGGACAGGCTCTCTTATCTACTAGGAAGACTTTAGTTATAGCATTTGTGGGAGAAGAAAATATGCTTGTACACTTCAAAGTGAATGACAAATGCAAGGTGTATTCTTATCAGAGCAACGATGGGTTTATCCCATTTATGAAGGTATCATCATTGGAAAGGATTATTTGCAGTGGAGACCCAGGCGAGAAAAGCCCAGGAAGAAATTATAATATTAGTACATATATTCATACAGAATAATTAGGCAACATTTAGCAGCAGCATTACATACAAAGCTTTACAAAAACTATTTACAGTAGTACTTATACAACATACAGAATAATCAGGTAACATTTAATAGCATTACCTACAAAGTGAGGATAAATACAGCAGGTAATTATAAAATGGACAAGCAAGATATTCAATACTGAATACAGTTAAGTTGTATATTAAATCAGATATAATTATATGGATTATGTTATAAGAGGAGTAGAAGACAGAAAATAAGAAAACAGATAAAGTCACTGATATATGTGTCTATAGGAGAGGTAGTTTAGGAATTATTTAGCCTGGGGAATAGCAGGGGCATGACCAGTTGTTAAGCAGGAGCAGTTTTAATTTATCTTTAAAGGTAAGTGCATTGTTGATTAGTCTGAATTTGGGTGGGGGTGGGGGCATACCTTTCAACCTCTTAATGAAAGAAATCTGGACAAAGACTAAATATTGTGGGGACAACAGCTAAAAATATGGACAGATTTTAAATATTGCTCTTGTAAACTTAGAAATTTGCTAGAATAAGAGGTTTTAGGTTACCATGCATTTTCTGGAGAATATAATGGCTGCTACTCAAATGTATGTCATTATTTAGTGACTTGAGTCCTTTGCAATTTGCCATAAAAAAACACAAATTTTATGAGGAACAGACAAAAAATATGATGCAAAAATCTGTCCATTTTGCAAAAATATGAACAGTTGAGAGGTATTTGGGGGGGGGGGGGTAATTGAGTTCAAAGATTTTGTGATATGGTTGGAGTAAAGATCATTTCCTGCTTTGTTTTGAGCTTTGTTGTCAGCTATCCTGCAGAAAATGGGAACAATGGATATATATGTATGGAACTAAAATTACTTGGTTTCCTATTGATAGCCCCAGATATTAGGAAAGGAAATTGCATGATGGCTCTTCTGAGACAGCCCATTTGCCATTAGCAACACTGTTGCAGTAGAACTGGGCAGCAGAACAGCTTCTAGGGATCATCTGCAGACAGTTTATTGGAGTATAGCTATAGATGAGCAATGGCCAGAGAAGCCTCTGAGGTAAACAGAGAGTAAACTGAACATTTGGCAACTGACTGGAGCAAAAGCACAGAAGTTCAAAGAAATACTCAAGGCTCTAGCACCTCTGGAAGAAGAATGCCATCATCTTAAAACAACATACTATAGAAACAATATCCAGACAAGCCAAGTATGGAAATAAGATACATAAGGAAGATTAGTGGTGGAATGCAGAAGTCCAGGAAGCTATCAAAAGAAAACAGGACAGCAGGAAACAATGGGAGACAGAAAAGATTGCACAGGCAAAGAAATAAAGAAAGAATACTGGTTGGTTAACAAAGAGGCTGAGAAAGCAGTCACCATAGCAAAGAACAAGGTATCAAAGGCACTCTACCAACTTCTAGAAAGTGGCAAGGAGAAACTCTTATCAGGTTACAAGACAAAGACATAAAGATAAAGAAGACAGTCATCAGACACCATTCATAATAGTTGGTACCACAACCTGCTCACCAGCCCACAGGACATCAAAGGCGTACTTCTAGCAACTTCTAAATGAAGAAATCCCCACAAAAGCCATATTGCAATATAAACAGCCTGTAAGAAAAGAGGAAAAAGAAGCCACCCTAGAAGAAGTGAAAGCAACAGCACTAAGGAAAATGAAGTCAGGCAAAATATCAGGTTCAGGTGAAGTAATAGGGATACGATCAAGATGTTGGGTGAGTTAGGGAAGTAGTGGCTCCTGAGGGTTCTCATAGCAGTACAGAAAGAAAGAAAGAATGCTGTATCTCAGATGATTGGAGAATAAGCATTTGCGTTACAGTATAAAAGAACAAAGAGAAATTCACATCTGTGGGAAGTACAGAGGTATCAGACAATTGCTTCAATGCATGAAATGCCAAAGAGGGGGGGGCGATAAATGAATATGGAGATCAGTAGAAAGTAAGATGGGAGATAAGCAGGTTGGATTCAGATCAGGATGCAGCACAACCAACCCAATGTTTGCAGTGCGACAGGTAGTGGAGATAGTGATATGGAAAGTTGCTAACTGGGCATTCCGAGACTTGAAGAAAGCATATGACAAGATCCTAAGAAAGCTGACTGATGCAGTCATATGATGGTTCAAATTTCCAGAAGCACTGGTGTAACTAGTGCAGGCTATGTACAAGGACTCAATGACACAAATATGGACAGTGTTCAAACTCACAGATGGGGTTCTCAGTTGAAGTGGGATTGCATCAGGACTCAGCTTTGAGCCCACTGCTGTTTATACTGGTGATGAACACCATTAGAAAACAAATCATGGAGGGCAGATAACAAAGCTGCTACATGCAGATAATATGACATTACAAGCAGACAGTGAACAGGAATTTCAGCAAATGATAAGGGAATGGAGTGCAAAAGTGAAGACACATGAGATGAAACTGAGCACAGACATGAGAGGTGATGTGGCAGCAAATAATGGAAATCATGAGACACCAGAAGCTGAGATTGAAAGGAAAATAGGGAAACAGGTTAACAGTATCAAGTATCTGGGAGGGGTGGTTGAGGAGAGGAGAAGTCTGAATGAGAAGGTCAAAGCTAGAATCAGAGGGTTTGCAGCCAATTTGTACAGAGTTTCAGGGATGGGGTGTAACAGAAGAATGCCAATGAAGCTGAAAACTAAGGAATACAAAATAGTGGTGTGACCAGTGCTTCTGTTTGGCACAGAAACCTAGGCTGCAAAAACAGAGCAGTTGAAGAAGCTAGTAGTAATGCAGATGATGTGCTTGAGATGGTTGGAAGCATGAATGCTGTGTGAGAGAAAAGAATATTGATGGAGCAGTAGCCAGATCAGTTCCAATTGCAGAAATGGTCAAAGAGAACAAATTATGGATGTCTGTGCACAAGTGCACAAAGTAAGTATCACAAAGATTGCTGGACCTCATTAATAACATCTCCTTAGAACAACTAACCACAACCCAATGAGCATCTCAGAAATATTGGACCTGGTTCTCACTAACTTAGCCCCCTTATGTTCAACACCTTGAGTTACCAAATCACTGGTCATAGCTAACCACTGTATAGTAACACTTACCTTAAGTGCAAGGCTTTAGTTACTGCATATCCATCTTTGGAGATTACTCCAATGCAAATCTACTGTGACTAACTGATGATTTGATAAAAGTCAAACACCATTCTTAGCCTGATGACCCCACATCATATGCAGCCTTATTCAAGGGTAAGTTCTATGGCCCCTTCCAGGGTTGCACTGAGGCCTTGGTCACCATAAGGCACAAATCCAGTGCCAAATATAAGAAAAAGACATTTGATGGAACCCCAGTTTTAACAAACTGTACAATAAGATGAACAAAGTCCTAGCCCATAGAAGCAAAATTAACATCCCATCAGCTATAGTACTCCAAAATATCAACCAGAAGCTTAGGAACAAAATCAAATCCAAAATAAAGTATGAACTGAAAATTGTCACCCATATTAAAAATAACTGCAAAGCCGTTTTCAGCTATGTCAGGTAATAATACCGAGCAATGCTTTGAGTTAATACAGACTAATATCACATACTCATTCCCTGAGGACATAGTCACCATATCAGTAGAAGTTAATAGAAACTAATATCACATACTCATCCCCTGAGGACATAGTCTACATATCAGTAGACAAATTCTGCTCAGACTTTATTCTTCCATTTTGACTTAATTATCTGCAGTGCTATTAGTATTCTGATGTCACTGCCCCAATCATCACATTGCAAGACCTAGGTGCTTTCTCCAAGGCTTAGAATACTAGCTCTGTGGGCCTGGATAATGTGGCAGGCTGTCTTCTTGTCATTAGTAAACATCGTCTGGCTGGTTTGTTATTGCATCTATTCAATCTCACTGGCTCCACTGGATTCAAGTCAGAGGTATGATGAACTGCTATTGCTATTATCCTACTGCACAAAGGGGTACCACCTACTGATAATAGAAATCTATAGACCCATAAACTTCACCAGGCTTATCTTTAAGGCAACAGAACACATTATTATGAAACTCATTAAAAACATAGGCAGTCTTGAAACCTTGGAATCACAAAGGTAACACACCATAAAAACTGACATGATCATTAGGGACTTGGGCATTTTAATTAACAATGAAACTATCCTTTGACCACTATGTTACCACTGTTAGGAAATTATTTTATATAGCCAAACTAAGCAATAGGGGTATACCTTCTAGATCCAAGGACGTTATCATCCCCTTCTACTTCTCCTTTATTAGGCTGGTTATAGAGTAATAATTCTGCCTTTGGTATTTACTTATCTAAGCAAATTATCCAGCTAGACAGACCATAACATTTCATTACAAAGGCAATCAAGGGCTTGTCCACAATGAGCTACCCTGACTACTTTAAAACACTTTTACTCTTTTCAATGTCCTATAGACTTTTGAGATGGGACCTCTGGATAGCCTACAGAGCATCAAAGGATCTGGTCTAATGCAACCTTCTTCACAACCACAAAATGAATGACAACTTAAAGACTCTCAAGAGATATGAGCTTCCACCACAATATAAATAGGACCTGGTGGCATAATAGGTATCTATCACAAAGAATAACATTTTTATGGAAAATTCTCCACTTGGATATAAAGTATAGTAGGTCCAAAGTGATCCATTCTGTTGGAGGTCTGGTATTAATTCATATCTTAGTAAATTCATTGTGGGGTTATATGGCTGGGTAACAAGTGGTCCTATGGATCAACAGCTTAGTATTATCCTTTGAACCTATGAACCTATGAATATCATAAAGGTTGTATGACTCCGCAGCAAACAAATAATGCCATAAGGCACACAATTGGCATGCAATGTGCACAGTTTTATAGATTAATGCTTTTGATTTGAAATATTAAGCAAAATATTACATGCATGGCCTACACAGATTTCCAAATATCACAAAATATGCCATTCATTGCAATGACTGGTCAGTATGTTGAAAACATGTGCTAATGGCATGTTCAGTCAAAACTTCAGAATTTTGACAATTGTCAATAGCTTAATGTCTGAGATTGAGGTACAGTGGGGAATATGGTTTTACCCTTTTCACAACTCTATTGCGAACTCAGAGTTGTTGGACCCCTAACACCACCTTAGTAATGAGTGCTAACAAGACAGACTCAGACACACAAACATTCTTAAACTCACAAAAACAAAAGTACATCTATCCCCTAACCTGACCCTTACCCTTACCCTAAAATACACAAACTCGCACACAAACATGCAAATCCCATCCTTCAATCACCCACAACCTTAACCCTAACTCACACACACAGACACATACACTGTCAGCCCCCAATCCCACTCACCTGTATCGAGATTCCATACCATCGACATATCCATCATTCGGCCATCTACAGTGTCGATATATCCAACGTTCGGTCATTTGCACCGTTGACATTAAAATCACATCCTTCCATTTGTCAAACAAATGTGCATCATTCAGCCAAATCCAAGAGAACCATATACAAAAGAAGTAGTCAGCAACTTTTTAGTTGTTGAGCGAGATCACTATTATATCAGGATTGTGGAATATTCTCTTTCTCTGGTAGTGTGCAATCTCAGAACTGTAATATGTTAATAGTAGGGTATATAGGGGCACAACCCCCTACATGAGCAGTGCATGAGGGTTCCCCCTACAAAAAGCTGTTTTTTTAGTTGCATGTTCTGAGGTTACATCTCAGAACATACACAGTTACTTGTCAATGTTTTTATTTTTCAGTCTTCTTTTGTTAACATTAGCAGTGTCAATATTTGTCTGCTTTTTTTATTTTAGTATATTCACACACTACTGACTAAATTAGGTCCCTCCTTCCCCCCAGCTCCAGCATACTTTGATCATGTTCAGATCTATTTCTTAGACAAAGATCAAATATATATTCTGTTCCAAAGAGTGCACTCAGTGTGTTTAATGTTATCTCTATGAAATGCAACTTGTGAATACTTTATTTCTTGACAATGTTGTTTTTCACCTTGCTGTGGTTGTCCAAATATTTTCACTATGCATGTATAGGTTCACAATGTATAAACTGAAGTGGAATTTTAATTAGTTAATATGTCATTCTTCTATATTAGGCTTTGTAAGAACATATATATATATATGTTTACTCTCATTATTTCGAACGGCAAAACATTTGCCTTTTAAAATAACGAAAAGTTAAACTGAAACCAAACATTTCGAGCATACACAATATCGCTCCAAATGATCTGCACATTTGAATCAACATTGTCTCCAAAAATGTGACGTGATAGCCATGTAGGAGCTGATGCAAATCAAACTCCTATACGACATATCACATTTTTGCAGGGGGGCAAGCCCCCTGCACCCCCCTGTAGGAGGCTGCACCTCCCACACCCCCCACTACTATTATATTACAACACGGAGATCGCACTATAGTGGGGAAATGAATGAATTTCCAATCCCCACTGTACTGTGATCTCATACATATAGTCGAACACACTTATGCGAATGCACTACTGCATTCGCATAAGTGTGTTCGACTATCTGATACACTTTTCATTTTGCAAACGACATTCTGATTTTCGGCAGCATAACTGCCATTGCATGATATCTTGTTATTTTGGCACATTTCTTCATACATTAACATTGATGTCATTACTGAAAAGTAAATACTAAAACAGCAATATAATGACAAAATCAGCCATTAACACTTGCTCTTGCTTAAAAAAAAGGAAAGCAATATTAAATTTATCATTTAAGTCCGATAATTACTTAATGTTTGAAAATACTGTTTTCCACACTTTCAACTGTAGGAATCCTTATAGCATTTAGATAGAAAAAAAATGAATTTAAATTGTTGCACTCTAATTTAGAGCTCCTCCCTTTCCCTTTAGATTTTGCCAGCAGTATTTGGCTGAAATTTTCTGTTTGCTTAATGGCCCTGCTTTATGTTTACAACTGGGGTTCAGTCTGATTTTAATTATGTGAGTCAGAATGGCAGAGGCTGACAGCGTGTGACCAAATCATTCCGGTTTCAACATTTTCTGTAAAAAATTAAACTAATACTGAGTGTAGTTCTTTCCTACTAAATCAAAACAGCCTGAGCTTCATGCTTTACTTTTGGGGATTATTTTGACAGCTCAGCAAGGAGCGGAAAGTTTTTTTTCTTTCTTGTTTTCTCTCTCTCTCTCTCCCCCATCTAAAAATAGAGGAATCCTAGTGGGATATTAGTGTCAATATTTTCAGTATCTGTAGTCATTAAGACATGGGAGTACATACTCAAGTCACTTTACTTTCCACATTAAGTACTCTGTTTTATACATACATCAACACCAAAGACTTGTTAGCCTACTTCTGCCTAGACAGAGCATAGAGATATTTCCTGCAGACCTGTACAGTGTAATGAACAGACATTCATACAGACTTCTGCAGACTACATAGCAAGTGGACAGTAATGTTCTTTGAGAAGAGGACAGCAGAGCAAGACCCCAGGCTACACTGCAAGCATAAGACAGAAAACATGGATGTAGTTTAAATAAAACTTAAAATGGTGATTCTGCATTACATGGTTAGCAATGTAAATAACATTGTTTTGCTTGCATTTCTTGGTGTGTGTGATATTCCATGGATATGATCTCTGTCATTAAATCTGAAAATGGCATATTTTGCCTCTCAGTAGTTCCTCAATGACACCTAGAAGCATTAACTTTAAACCTAGCCTTTGCAAAAAAATATTCATTCGTGTGTTTTATTTCAGTTTACCTGATTAATCTATTTCAGTGTCACCTTGGAGCTAAAACCTATTCCAACTATCATTGGGTTTAAAAGGATGAACTAATTTTAAAGAGGGGGCCATCCCTTCACAGAACACACATGGACTCATTCATTTACTTACTCACTCAGTGTCATGTAGCATACACACATGTCAATAGACAATCCACCTATGGCATATTTTGGAATATGGGAGAAAACTGGAACACACAGCAAAACCCCAATAGATCATGTGGAGGACATGCAGACTTTTGCATTGAAAGCACCCCAGCCAAGAACTGAAACAGTAATCAAATTAAGTCAGGCAGCAACTATAAGCCACTGTGCAGTCCACATTCCAAAACCTGGGAAAAAATAAATGGACACTGACAACTTCTTGCTGCGGAGTCTGAATTGCTCCTTGCTAATGTGGATCTTGTCTGGTACTGCATTTTACACAATCAGAATCACATGGGGAAGTTTGATCTTGTTGGAAATAGACTTACAATCTTTTCCAGAAGAAATTATTTCTGCTCTATTGCTATGACTACTGAAATAATTTACTCCTGCAGTATTACAATGTACATGTAATATTTTTCTATGCAATTTCTATAAACTCTTATGTTGTTGTGTCTTTTGGCTTTTCCTGGTTAGGGGTTGCCACAGCGGAACTCCAGTCCGCTAATGATTGGCAATAGATTTTTACATGCTGAGTTGCCGGCCCTGATGCGCAACCTTCAATGAAGGTACTCCCATTAACACATGTCTCCACACAGAAGACGCTCTAGCTGAGAATCGAACAGGACAACGTCTTACTGTGAGGTGACAATGCTACCACAGCACCACCACCTCATAAACTCTTATATTATTATTTAATGTGAAATGTCCTTGTTTTTCACCTAAGCTGTGCTGGAACTGGCTATTTTTGATATGTGCATTACCCCTGCTAAATGGTAAATAATCCAGTGATAACCAGTATTTAGGCATTAAGACCGAGTCACTGAAATAGCATCCAGAGCTGGTGTACTCAAGATCATTGTTTCATATATTGATGCGCAGCTTGCAGAGATAAACAGCATGTACAGTTTATCTTGCATTTACTAAATGCTAGTGGCATTAAATTGCACCTTTTAATTTGTGCTGTTTTGGATAGCAATGGCCTTATTATGTATATTTAGGTTTTTGAGTATCATAGCCTTGCCAATGTTTTATGTTTATTAGAGAAGGCATAGTAATAATCTCTTTCTCATTCTTACATGGATCAGAAGGGCAGACATTTTGGAAGTTTCTGATCTGTCTGTTTGTCAGCAGGTGTTTTTCCTCCACTTTTGGGACCCCTTTTGGGCCATTTATTTACCCTACTCACACCCCCACCATATGCCATTTGAATACTGGTTTCTGACAAGGGATTCTTCTCTAGGATTAATTTATTTTTTGTTTTTCAAGTTATTTTATTTTTCCTTTTCTGTCACCCACTATCTTTAGAAAATGGGAAACAAAATTATAGTCTTAAGTTATTGCTTTGGTCAGCCATTTTAGATTTATATCTTCACTAGTTGGTTCAAATGTCTGTGATCCTTAAGCTAGTTTCTCAGAATATAAATCAGTTATGTACCCAATTAAACATTGTAGGATGCTCTTCATATAATCACTCTGCAGTGGTCTAAGCTATATGGGTTATATCCTGCACAGGCTATAAGAGCCAATCGGCTTCCAAAACCCCAGAGCACCTTTCACATACCTAAAGCATTAGTCAGCTCAAACTGAGCTTAACACAGGCCTTTAGCAAGAGTATGAAAAGTGTAAGCCTCCAACATCTTGGTTCTGCCCTTCATTTATATGTTTCTTTGAGTTCAAGTAGCACTTGATCATGTTGTGATAAAGTGTAGATCAACAGGAGATTTTGGGAGTATACCAACTTCTGGTGGCATCATTCTTATTATTGTCTGACCACAACTAACTTTGTTCCCTTATCCTTTATTCCACCTATACACCTCAACTGGTTACCCTGAAGACTCTCAAATCTTTATACAGCTACCAGTGTTTAAAGATTGAAAGTAGAGGTTCCCTGAAGACACTCCAATCATTATGCAGCTTTCAATCTTTAAAGATTGAAAGTAGAGGTTTAAGGGAGCACAAACTCCCCTTTCAAAATGAATTAACAAAAAAAAAAAAAACTTATTATTTACAATTGTTGATTAGATTTCTCTGTGTGTCACCTGCACCTGTTGTCAAATTACATTATTGTTGTACCTTTTTGGCAGGTATGGAAAAACACTGCAACAGTCCAGGATCCTAAGGATTTATCATGGTTTCATTCAGGTCCTAATAGAGCTAGTGTCTAGAGCTAAGGTGATGTTGATAATAATGGACAACAAACTGGACCATTGTAGTGTTTCTCCATACCTACCAGAAAGGTACAACAGTAGTGTAATTTGACAACTGCTGTGGTGCTGGTGACACACAAAACAATCTAATCAACAATGGTAAATGATATGTTTTTTTTTTTTGTTAATTCAGTTTGAAAGGGGAAGTTTCTACTCTCCTTAAACCTCTACTTTCCATCTTTAAGACATGATAGGTACAAAATTCTGACTTAAAATGGAATTAATGATCTCTCTGCCTATCTACCAATCTACCTATCCAATTTTCTGTCTACTAAATCTACCCATCTGTGTAAATAAAAGAACACTGAATCACATGAATTAACTTAATAATAGAAAGGAAGAAACTGCAGGCAACAGTTAACCCTGCTCACATAACCACAGACCCATAATTCTGGATCAGCATTTACTCTGAATCCAGTGTTTTCCATGATTGTTGAGATCCCTTCTAGACATATGTTATACATACTTCCAATCAGCTCAGATTTGCATTTCCTTAAGGTGGTCTTTCAATCAGCCTTAGCACTTCTTCTAGAGGCAAAAAATGTTCACTTTCGTAATCTAGTGGGTATTCCTACATTCATGGAAGGCCTCTCTTGTGACCACTTTCTTTAAACCTTGTGAAAGTCTCCTTGACATTGCCTACTACCATCTAATTTCACTTATAAACACTGACTATAAAATATTTCTGAAGATATGGGCCTCTAAATTAAACTCAATACTGAGTTTTATAATTCTTATTGACCAGTCAGTCTTTGTTTCTATGCAGCAGTCTAGAGACAGCAAAAGGTACATGCTATCAAAAAACTATTACTGGTATTTGTTTTGATGCTTAAAAAGTTTTTAACTGAATTTCTTGTTGTTATCTATTTATTATTATGGTGTCTTATGATTTCCATGGGAAGTGTATTCAAGCCATTAGTTTGATTTGCTAAGGATTTTTGGTATGGTCTCTTCAGATTCACATTATATACAAAAATGCTCTTTTGGGGTGGTATATGACAGGGATGCTCATCCTCTGTCTCTTACTATTTTTTTTTTTTTTTTTGCTATGGGGCCATTAGTATGTTCTGTTAAAATACGATTAGTGTATGAAGTGTGCCCTGTTCTACATGGCTCCTTGAAAGGACAGTTTAAGGTTAACCTTTCCTTGTTCTTCTTTTAAGGACCTCAGACAAATACAAAATGTATTTTATAAACTTAATTTCATTTTTTACTCCAGAATTAACTTCACCAAATCAAAGATCCTAAGTGTTCAATTTATCTAACTAGAATGGCATATTATCTGTCTCATAAATTAGTCATCAAATGGCAACAAATGGTTGTGGTGATTTTTACAACATACAAGCTAGCCCAGCAGCATTTGCATTTGCCCCAGGTTCATGTGTTCAGTATACTTCCACATTTGTAAAGATGGTTGGCCATGGATTATAATGTTTCTTATTCAATTGATATTGCTGCCCAAGTTACTTTACATCTGGTTCACCTTGGTCATCCCTCTAGCTCAATATTCATTTATGAAATTTATGGAACCAAAAGATGTCTACATTTTTGGAGGCCTCATTCACACCATAATCAAACTAAGAATGATAGCTCATGGCAAGATAGAAGAGAAATTTATTTCTCCCGATATAGGCTGATATATTTTTGCTTCCAGGTATACTTTTCCATTTTAGTTTGTACTAATTTTCAGGTTCCATTAAAGGTAATTGATTAAGGAATCTCAAGTTCCTGTGATGATGCAGCCTTTGTTTGTGTGTGTGAGGAGGGGTGCATCTTGCAATGTTTTCTTTCCCAAATCCATTGTTTTCTCATTCCTGAAAAGCTATCCAGCAATAATATGTATAATATTGACAATATAGTCATATAGCAATGACTTTTCTTGTGAAATAGCTAAAGTCAAGATAATTAAGCCATTACATTTTGGACTTTATAATAAAGCAGGCAATATACCCCAATCATACCTAATTTGGCTACTAAGGGGACTTAGAACTAGTCTGCAAAAGATAAAAGGATGGAAAGGTTATTACTTTTCCTAGAAGTTTGAATGATGTTTAATTTGAATCAAGAGGCATGTTATGCACAGAGGATTGCTTCTTTGTAGATGGTTCATTGACACAACTTTAGGACTATGGATGTTGTACAGTACTGCTTGCTGACTTGTATTACAAAGATTTGGTCCAGAAATATTTGAAGGGCACTGTTCCACCTCCTCTATGTATTGAGCCATATGTGATTTTGTTCATGGGATTTCATCTTGCTTGGCAAAGGGAAGAGATATATTTTTATCCCGAACTGCATTATCTGTTTCATCTTCAAATTTATTGTCTGTATGGCTGGAAGATACCATAATTATTTTTTTGTACCACTTATATGGTAGCTAAAATAATTCCTAGATGTGCAAATCAGTGTTGGAAGTATTAGATAGCTGTGAAAACTATCCACATATATTTGCTACATGCCCCAGACTTACTACATTGTGAGGTAAAGTCCAGCTAACCTCCCGCCACATCTGAGGTGACAGGTTCACCCACCTACAGCCTGAAACTGTTTTGGTGTCCCTCATCCTGAATGTATACTATATACACAGATCAGATTGTTGTATGATTAATTTATGTTTCAATGTTTAGATTAGGTTCTGGACCCGAAAAGGTCATCCAAGATCCCTTTTCCAGTTTTTTGTTCTCTGTAGCTTCTCGTAATATGTGTCAACCTCTATTTTAATTTGATGTACATATGCACATTACCTACCTACTAAGGTTGCTTATTCCAACCTAAATACTTTAATATGAAAGCAGTTTATTTTTACATTAGTGTTGTGATTTTCTACTAGCATTAGTAGATGATTATGTATGTCCCCATGTTATAACATGCAAATTCAGTACCTAGAGTCATTATCAATGTCTCATTCTTGAATCATTTAAAAGCCCATTATCAGACCCCTCTTAACATCCCTTAATAAATGAAATGAAATGTTAAAGCTAACAAGCTGTGAGTGAAAGTTAAACTTTTAACTGATTCAATTATAGCGGTAAAGCATTTCCAAATTCTTTACAATTTATCAACATCCTTTACTGAATATACACAGAAGCTTGAACAATAGTCATCTATTGGTGTTATCATTTATGTAAAAAAGAAGAGTAAAAATCTTTGGATGCCTATTTGTAATTGTCCTTTAGATTATCCTTCCTGTCATATAAGCCTTTCATGTTATGGCATTAACACTGGCATCAAAGGTAAACTTGTAAAATTAGACTTGGCAGATATTGTCAGATACTTGAAAAAGCTTCATCTGCTCACAGTGTTATTATTTATCACATATGGGTACTGATGGTTTGACTGTCCTAGATGCAATGGGTTATATTTCTTTATATCGAACTTAATTTTCATTATATAAAAAAATACAGATAAATTGGTTTTGATATTTTTGCAGTATTTGCTGACCTTCTACTATTGTCATAATATGAATATTGAGATAATGTTATGCATTATACAAGATTCTTGGATGACCTGTTTCTCTTATGGAAGGGGACTGAAAGTCAACTTAAAGAATGTCTGACTTTTATTGGCAACACTGTTGAGTTTTTGCAGTTTACTTATCACTACAGTAATGACAAAATCTCATATTTAGATGTTGATTTAACCCTGGATAATCATGGTTGTAAATTGTATTCTAAAATTTATTGTAAACCCACCTTTTCCAACTCATATTTGGAGTTCAATAGCTGGCATCCTGAGTACCAAAACAAGTCTATTGTGAAAGGACAATTGGTTAGGGTGGCCAGGATGGTCAGCCTTGATAGTGAGTTTTTGGAAGAAGTAGGGGTTATTATTGGTATGTTCTCTAAAAGAGGATATCCATTGGAATTTTTGGAAAGAATACTTGATGAAGTGGCAAAGAAGCGTATGGGGGGTATATAAACCCCATATTAAGAGGCTCCCCTCAAAGGGTTGTAGGGGAACAGATTGATGAGGATAGTAGTACAATGGGGAATGTGAATGGGAAACATATCCCTAATTAATATGCTTTGAGTTTTATCACCACTTTTAATTTGAATTCCAGTTTAGTATCCCAAGTAATTCTTAAAAAATGGGATATTTTAAGTTTTGACACAATAATTGGGCAAAAAATGGAAAAAGTCCCCCCAAAAATTGTATTTAGGAGAGACGGATCCATGAAAAAAATATTTGAATTGAAATTGGGGTCCAGGGGTGGCTGTTCAAATAGACCAGCAGGAAATTATAAATGTGGAAGGTGTAACTGGTGTAGTTACATTTTGGAGACCAAGGAAAGGATTAAAATTAATGGCTTTAATTTTTATATCAATGGACATTATAATTGTTGTAGTTCAAACATAGTCTACTTGGCTAAGTGTCAAAATTGTTTTGCATTTTATATTGGGAAAACTAGTAGACTTTTAAGAATAGAATTAGTGAACAAGTTTATGACATTAGGAAAGCCAAGGTCACCAATGCTCTTTATAGACATATCAAGGACTATAGAGATCATAGTTTTAAATTTTTAATCGTGGAACAGTTACGTAAGGACCCTCAGGGGAGAATGATTGATTTGCACTTAGACTGTAGTGAATTGAAGTGGCAATTAAAATTGGACACAACTAGGTTTCCAGGGCTTAATGAAACTACCAATATAGCTTGCATTTTGAGGCTAAAGCAAATCATGGGTTGACTGGTGTACATCATTTAGTATTATATGTATATTATTGTATGTAATTATTTCATAATTTTTATGGTTTTATATATTTCTTAGCATTTAGTGTTTTGCATAATGTGTATATACTATTTATTTATATATCTACTATGTAACACATGCTTTTTAATACTTTACAGCATTTTTAATGGTTATTGTGTGCTTTCACTTTAATGGGGAGTGACTTTTAATTAAGTAACATGTGATTAGTAATGGGTATATAAGGGCTAGTTATTTTAAATGATGATTGTTCTGAGGGAGTCCCTACAGGGGAAGAAAGTGCTAAACTTTTAATTTCAATTAAAGTCTTCTTGGATTGTTGACTGGCTTTTGTGTGCTGGTTGAATACATGGTAGTCATATGACCTAATGAGTCCAGTAACATGCAAGTTGAATGTCCAAGATGATGTGTGCTTACACCCACACTGACATACTATTATAGGAACATCTAACAGTCATGATAAAAGCTACTTACTAGCAAAGGCCTAGCTATTTTTTATTATAAATGACAAGGAAGTGGGCGTAAAAACAGTCAGAAAGTTAAGAGTAGGGGGAGGTAGCATCTGTAATGTGCTGCAGGAGAGAGGGTATAGGGATGGCAGTAGGGGTAGATATTAAACACAAAAGACAGGCAAAGGTGTTTAGGGAAGTGCTGATATAAATATGGGGATAATAAAGGAGGAACAAAGGCAGACAGAGGGAGGATGAGAAAACAGAGAAAAGACACAGTCAGATAGAGGACAATGGATGATGGGGAAAGCTGGAATACAAACTAGGAAAGGTAGTGGCGCACAAGGATAGGGCACACCATGATGTGGGATAGGGTATGTTGACAGCTGACTGATCTGCTGCTCTGTGCCACACCAAACTAGATATCAGTCACTTTTGTGACTGCCTCTGTGAGCCCATTCATGGTTGGGCCATTGGTGAGGGCCAGATAGCTGCTCAACTCTGCTAATTGCAGATGAAGACTCCAGGTTGCCAATGTAGCTCTCCAGCCACTGATCCATCAAGGGTATCAACAAGTCCTCCACCTCCTGCCAGGTGACATATCGGGCAGGATTCAGGAAGCCTCCGTGTAAGAGTTATAACTCTTACACGGAGGCTGCAGTTAAACTGTGTGATGTCAGCATGTCATGCATATGCATGAGGTGCATGAGGCATGCTGAATCACACTGTAACTCTTACACGGTCCGTGTAAGAGAGTAGGGGGCGTGAAGTCTAGAAGTCTAGAATGGCTGAAAGTAAACAACCACGAGGAAAGCCATGGAAATGTGAATAACCACACTACACAACACATGCCCCCACAGACCAGCAATGCAAAAAGTGAGCAGATGTTGTAAAATGAAAATAAAAACTGTTATATTTTTTTTAAATCCTGTAAATGTTTGCTACTGTGTGCGCTCGTGTGCGCGGGTGTGCTACTAGCGCAACTGCAGTTAGCAATAAGTGGAAAAGGATATAAGAACTAAATATGCAAAGTAAGCCAAGAAGTAATAGCATAGCGGTAGAGTTGTTGGCTTGAGAGCAGGCAGGCAAGGTTCGAGCCCACACAACAACCATTTTTTTTTTTTTGTAAATAAGCACTAAAAAGGCCCCAGACAGTATTGTACAAATGTAAAAGTATTTTGTTTTGTAAAATGGAATGAAATGGAGCATATATTTGCTAGTAATACAATAATAAAAATCTTTAGAAATGTACTGATAGCTAAACTGCAGTGAGACAGAGTGCCCGTAGCTAAGTAGTGTTTCACAAACTGCAAACTGCTTGCCCATAGTTAAGGACTGGTTTAACAGGCTCAAACTGTGTGCAACTAGCTGCGCTATGTTTAACATGTGTGTTCCTAGCCAATTAAGGTTTAATCCAGCGCACACCGTTTGCGCGACGCGCCCACAAGCTAACCGGCGGTGCGCATGCGTGAGCTCCGCGCAAACGAGCGCAGACCTGGTTTTAAAGTGTTTAAAAGTGCTTTTGGCATGATTGATTGACAGGTCCTGAAGTCATTCCCAGACCGTCCTAAAATTTAAAAGTCAGTGGTCAGATTCGAACCCAGGATACCATGCACTCGAGTCAAGGTACTAAACCACTAAGCCATGACAGCAGTACTTAGAAATGCAGAAATAGCATATAAATAGGATATAAGCCAAAATGGAGCATGATAAAGCAGTTTCTGTGAAGTAGATACAATTCTAAACTGGCCAATCATAGAAATGGGCGGGAAAATCGGCATATATAAGCCCCATAGGTGGGAATACACAGCATAAATGATTGTAGAATAGACCTGCAGGCAGAATGAGTGGAGTAGGGGAGGGACGTTGCTTTCGAGCACAGCGGTGGGGCATTGAGGAGTCCAGATACATGGTCTGGCTCCTAGTTCACCATCATGAGGCCCAACTCATGCAGGGCCAGGTCTCATGGGGACCGTACAGGGTGGAGGCATGGGACCAGTTGGCTCATGATCTGACCAGTGCTACTGGCATTCCACACACTGGTGAGCAGGTCCGTCACCACCATGCGTACCTGAAGCGACGTAAGCAAGACCAGTTGACCCAATGGATCCAGGAGGCCCGGGATATGCCCAACGCCCCACTATTGAGTAAGATACATTTTACTTATGTATGTAAGGAATTCAACTAGCTGATACCAAGGAGATGTGTATTCCAATATTACTTGTTTTGTATTACAGCTGCAGGTGTCCGCTCTGCGAATCGCATGGCACATGAGCGGAGGTTGGTGCGGCTGCGCCACTATGCAGGTTAGTAACCCCACCTAGTACTTGTAAGTAAATATTATAATGTAGCACGTAGCAGAACACTGAAGTGTATTGATTAAAAGTAATAGAATGTGCAAGCAGCAAGTAAAAGTCTGCAGATATGGCTGCAACAAGTTTTTCAGTATGCAAGTGAAACTGGAAATATAATTGATAGAAATAAATAGTTCTGTAATACAGATGTCCCACCATTAATTAAATGTAGTATAACCTGCAGTAGTCTCAAGGGTACAGCTTCAGAAGCTGAGTTAATCACATGTGAGATATATCCCCTGCTAAAATGCTGAATCATGACAGAAGTGAGGCTGCTGGAAAGTGTTTGAATCACCACAGGTCTAATATGTGAACAAAGCCTAGAAGCACCAACCTGAACTGTGAAATAGCAGGATGTGTGAGAGTGACAGAAAGGGTCATGTATCAATAAATAAAGTAGTAATAACTCCTGAATATATAAGCTTCAGTGTGGTTCTACAGAAATAAATGCATGTGGGAATTAAAACTTAACATCCCAAACTGATTTCAGTGTGTCTGACTCTTGAATGTTCAGGCCAAACTCTGTATATGGTGATCACAGTCAGCGATTTGCAGATAGAATGAATGACTGTCTGACATACTAAACATCCATAGCTGTCCCCTGCCCTGTCATCAAAGTGTAGCAGGATGATGTATCTGATCAAATTCAAAATAACCAGGATAGTGATGTATCTGTAACAGGTTTAGCATGACAGTCAAGTAAGAATCAGTGGGAAAGTATCACCCACAAGTTAATTGTGTTTCTATTACAAATGTATATGAATGTATAATTAATGAACGTGTCATCATTTTCTTTCTCCACCCCACCCTATAATTGCAAATAAAAAAAACACTAAATATTGGTATGTGAACATTTCATTAACCATGGACATTTGTTCTGTTTCAAATATATATGCATGTCTGTTGTTACATGTGCCCTGGTCATACCTGCAAACCGGCAAACCTGATGGCCTGTTGCCATTAATCAACCCTGCATGTTGTTCACTTGTGTATTTCTGTACAAATAATGCATGTGATATTGATATGCCCGTTGTTCAATGGTGTTAATATCTGGGTGTTTGTTTAATGGGAATACCAATGCATGCTGTTACAACTAATTTGAATGGAATAATATGCCACTAACCCAAACTAACATAACATACACACAAACCTAGAACGCTTGGGAAGGCAGGTCCCAGTGGACCCACCTCTCCCACCTCAGCTGGCGAGTGCACCTGGCACTAGTGCCCAGGCTGGACCCTGCTCCAGTGGCCCTGTGCCACCTTCGGGTGGAAGCGCTGCAGGGGATGGGGCCCATCCCCCCTCTGCAAGCGTGGCCGGAGGAGCACGTCCACTCACCCTCCAAGGTGTCCGGTCTGTGGTGCGAAGGGAGATCCAAGACTCTGTCCTTGGGCCCCTACGCCAGCTTGAGGCCCGGGTGGCACAGCTTATGGGCTTGCCCGTTGTCCCGCCAGCACAGCCCCCAGCACAGCCCCGTCCTGGGCTGGGAAGGAACAGAGGCAACTGCCTATGGGTGGGGATATCAGTTCCACTGTTGCCATCTGTGGGCTCATGTGCCATGTATATCCCAACCTGTGTCCCCATCAATTGTGTAACCCCCCCACATGTGTCATACACTGCCCCTGTATGCGTCTTGTCTGTCTTGTCTGTTAACCTACCCAACCTACCTCCCCAGCTATACCGACTACCTCACCTGATATACCACTCTCACCTGATAAAAAAACAAAAAAAAGGGCACTCTGTACCCACAAAAAAATTACGCCCCATACATAGCTGTCCATGTTGCACACATGTCCGCTGGACATCGAAACTGTTAATTACAATTGGCTGTACAACAGATATTAATGTTGTCCTGACACCTCTCTCAGGGGTGGAAGGTTCCAAGTGTCACACCAAATTGCATACAAATGCACAGCTGTTGCTGGGAAAGACATGGGCAGCTATGGGCCTCACCTACATTCTTCCTGCAAATTCCAAGCTTGTTTCCCTACTGTCTTACTCTCTTTGTGACCCCTTTTTCACCACTTTCTTGTCACCCCTTTTTCTTTTCTTTCAAAGAAAATAGCGCGGGTGTGCGCTTGTGTGCGTGGAGCTCACCGCCAGTGCGCATGCGTGAGCTCCGCGCAAACGAGCACAGATATGGTTTTAAGTGCTTAAAAGTGCCTTTGGCACTTTTGATTGACAGGTCTTGTACTCATTTCGAAAAAAAAATAAATTCCCACTGTCAGTCTCGAACCCAGGACCCTGGTAACACTAGACTGTATGACCTACCACTAAGCCATGACTCTCATACAAGAACATAGTGCTAAAATAAATATAACATGTAATAGTAGGAATCAATAGAAAGGTAATATAGGATGTGTACTACCCAAAGCATGTCAGGTAGATTTTAATGCCTCAATTACTGGATTCCCACACTAGTTTAGTGTTCACGGAAACAGCCCTGCTAATTGTTAGCTTGTACATAATAATGTGAGGTAATGTTCATATATGAAAGTATTATATGTACACATATGTATATATATATATATATATATATATATATATATATATATATATATATTAATACATGTGAAATATAGTGGTAGGTGTCAGTATTCACACACACTCACTACAGGAAACAGTGAAATTAAATGCAGCAACCACAATCTACAACACAGCCTGACTCCTGTGAGACTTAATAACCCTTTTAACTGCGTAAAGGTGCCTTCAGCACTTTGATTGCCAGGTCCTAAACTCAGTTTGAAAGAAAAAATTCTACTGTCAGTTCCAAGCCCCTTGGTAACACTAGTCTGTATGACCTACCACTAAGCCATAACCCTCATACAAGAACATAGTGCTGAAATAAATATTACATGTAATAGTAGGAATCAATATAAAGGTAATATAGGATGTGTACTACCCAAAGCATGTCAGGTAGATTTGTGATGCCTGAATGACTGTATTCCCATACTAGTTTAGTGTTAACAGTAACAGCCCTGCTAATTGTTAGCTTGTACATAATAATGTAAGGTAATGTACATATATGAAAGTATGTATATGTACACATACATACATATATATATATATATATATATATATATATATATATATATATATTAATACATATAAAATATAGTGGTAGGTGTCAGTATCCATACACACTCACTACTGGAAACAGTGAAGATAAATGCAGCAACCAGAATCTGCAACACAGCCTGACTCCTGTGAGACATACTAACCCCTTTAACTGCTTAAAGGTGCCCCTAGCACTCTGATTGATAGGCCCTATACTCAATTTGAAAGCAAAATATAAGCATACTAGTAGGCCCTACCACAAGACCATTGTAACACTAGTCGGTATGACCTACCAGTAAGCCATGACTCTCATACAGGAATATAGTGCTAAATAAGTGGAACATGTAATAGTAGGAATGAAGATAAAGGCAATATAGTATGTGTACTACCCAAAGCATGTCAGGCAGACTTTTACTGTCCCAATTACTGGAGTCCCATACTAGTGTAGTGTTAACAGAAACAGCCCTGCAAATTGTTAGCTTGCACCCAGTATTGTCAGCTAATGTACATATATGAAAGTATGTATATGTACACATATGTATATATAGCAATACATATGAAATATAGTTGTAGGCATCAGTACGCATACACACTCACTACAGGGAACAGGTGAGAGAAATGCAGCAACCTGAATTCACAACACAGCATGAAGCATGAGAGATGTACTAACCTTCACACTCACAGAACATTTTCAACAGCATACCAGCATGGTCCACGCCCTTACAATCTGAAAGGGCAACGCCTATCTCACATACCCTTTTATAGCACTGTCCTGAAATCACAGTGAGACATGCAATCAGTACACAACTGTCTGTATGCAATTAGCCAATGCTGCCTTACAATTGGTGCAGAGGCCATCACATGGACCTATGCAGATAACTACAAAAGCATCCAGTACCCACACTCCACACATGCAATGCAGTCATTGCACAAACCTACTGAGAAAGAGAGAGAGAGAGACAGAGAGAGAAATAAAATAAATATACAGACAGCCAGCAGCAAAACCAGCAGCAGCAGCAGCAAACAGCAAGCAGCAAGCAGCACCACTGACACAGCAAAAGCTGCCACAAACACAGGTAATGCAAAGTAGCAGGTTAATACTGTGTTTACTGTGACACCTCCAAATGTATCATAGATAACTATCTATAGGTATGTCCATGAGATAGGTTGTGTGTACATAGTCCTGAAATATATACATATGTAATATTGCTGTACATGTTGCCCATACTTAAAACTTCCATAGCTTAGAACACAAGGCCAGTTGTGCATATGATGCAGTAGTTACCAGGGTCAGTAGAGGTTACTCCTCATTGGTGTGGGACCACTGTGTATGTATGGCACTGTTCAGGTACATATCCTGTAGTATGGCCAGGGATTAATATCAGTCTGTCATGTGGTGCTATGTCCTCCAGGGGTGAACGTAGCACACATCCAGGGATACCATTTTGCAACAGTGATGCTATGTGTTCTGCAATGTTGAGGGTGGCCCTCACCTGGACATGTGAGAGGATAGGGAGGTTACAGTCATCTGTAATAACTAATTCCACATGTGTAGGAGAATGGGGGGGGGGGTAACTGCACCTAAACTGTCTGCAACAATGTTGCCAATATCTGTGCATTTGGTGAATGTGAAGCATCTTAACACTGATGACCACAGATGCCTTGCCTTCATGTGAATCTGCCCTGTGCTGCAGTAGCCTCCTGCTATTGTTATACAATGTGCCTGTATCTGTAGTCCACTGGACAGGATAAATAAGTGGTGTGCATACGTTCTGGGTTAGATATGTGTGTGCACAGTACATGCACTATGTGGGATGTCTGTGGTAAGCATTTGCAAAGGGGCCAGCAGTGTGTGTTGTGGCTTCCACTGGCCCAATGGGCTGCATGGATAGTATCACAGTCCTAACTAGTGAATAACTGTGTAATTACATGCATACATAGCAAGGTAGTGTACTGTGCTTGTGGTGTTGTTGAGATATGTATATCCAGGCTGAGTAATGTGTGTCCACATCACGGAGTTGGATGGCAACACACATCCAGCATGTAGGGATGAACACCCAGAGTGTTTCAGACGTGTCGCCTGTGCAGAAATATCTGGCCATTACCTGTGCATCCCCCACAACACACACACATGCAACATATGGCAGAAGTACTATAGCAGTACACATAGGTTCATAGGTTCATACTAGGCTATTTGCCCTAGGGTATTGATAAGCCTAGTAGAATGTGTTTGTCTTTTGCCACCCAATTACAATTTATGCTGCTATGCCCTTGTCCGACGTTAGTATACTGTGCCTCTGTCTAACAGTGACATAGAAGTGATACCCGGGATACAACTGTGATCTCCGTCCACTCATCCAGATTCCTATGGAAGAGAGTCAATGAGGGACTCTGCCTAACCTGTAGTGTGAGTTCATTACAGAGTGAAGGGAGCCTCTTGGTTAGGAATATGCCCCTCCAGCATGTCCTATTTATGTCAGTGCTGAAGTTCAGGTCTCCTGAGCATGTGGCTGTATGGGACTCTGATTTCCTGAGGTGCAGCATGTTCATTACTTCTGGGTTGGACATGGCTGTATATGGCAGGCACAGATTGCCTCTGAACAGGCAGTATGCCACTGAGTCCAGCTGGATTTCCTTTAACTGGGCAGCATATGACATCTGTTTGAGCCCTCTGATCCTCTTGATGAGGTACTGTTGGCCTTTACCAGTTGCTGTAGGTGTCTGGTTAGGTACATCCCAAAAGGTGCATTGTACGCAATTATAGGCCTGATGATGGATGAGTAAAGAGGCACAATGACCTCCCCTGCCGTACATGTGAATCCCTCATGATTAGCTGGGCTATATAACATGTCTTTCAATCCACGTTGGCCATGTGGTTAACAAATGACAGATTGCTATCATGTTTGTTCCCCAGGTCCCCAATTACGTCTTCTGTACTCAATGGCCTAACACCTACGTGGTACTTTGCCACCAATGTGGAGGTGTGGGAATCTGCGTTGAATATTGATACTCCCCCTCCTTTGTTGTCTGGTCCAAGTGTTGGGGCCGACAAGAATGGTAACAGGTATAACTTGGTAGTGCTGGTGTGCTCCTGGGAAACCTGAAACAGGTATGTTACTGCACAGATATCGATGTCCATAATGCTAAGTAGGGTTTTGAGTGCGTGTATCCTGAGGTCTAGACTTCTGGTGTTGAGTAGCATCACTCTTACTTCCTCATCCTTTGTGATACGAATGGATGTGGGTTTGCCTTATGAGCCTTGCCTAATACAGGCACTATGGGTGTAGCAAGAGCCTCTGACAAAATCCAATAGGCCAGGGGTGACAGGTGCAAGTTGTCCCTAGCAAAGCATTGTGGCTTGTACAGCATACCACCCCAAGATGACAGGCATTGGCACACCTGTGAATGACACCAGTATGCCAGTCAATTGTTGGAAGGGATCATCGTGCCTTCATATTGTGGCATCATTCTTGGTGAGGGTAAGATGCTACTCAAGGTCAGGGTCATACTGTCCTGGACTACATGCTCAGAGAGCTCCTTACTGTCTCATGTCATGTAGTCCAGGGAGGTATGTGTCAGGTCATTCACACCAGCATGGCCATTGAGTGAGTCATACCTGTACTTGCCTTGGAGTTACTTGAGTGTTTGTGTTATGTGGCGGGTCGTAGTGCCCGACAGGCTGCACACTGTGACCCTCACCTCGTTAAGCCTGGTGAACGTGATGTCAGTGTGCCTGATGATAGAGGCACCTAGTACAGGTGTATGAGGTGTGTTGTTTACTGTTAAGGGCTGTGAGTGTTCAGCACATTGGCTTTGTGAGATATGTGTTGCACGTGTTTGTTTCAGTGGTAGTGGTTGCTTGGGTGTCTGCTTTGGAGGTCTCTGCTGCATAGGCAGACCTGTAGTCTGAGCCTACGAGTATGTTCATGTGTGATCATGTGTTAGTTTTGCTGTCGTGGTAGGTCTATGTGAGACTGGAAGTGTAGTGAGTGTGGTTTCCATCTCCACCTGACTGGTTATGGCAGTATTGAGTAGAGAGAGCCTAGCCTCTGGTTTGGTATATGGTTGCATCACTCACATGTGTTTGAATTTGTTGTTAGGAGGAGGGGGTTGTCTGTGTACATGCAGCTGTTATAACATTGCCTCTGGATTACCACACTCACCAGCTGGACTGGGGAGGAGACTGAACACTGACCTTTGGACATGCTAGAATTCTATTGTGAATTCCGTAATAATTGAAAACAAGATCCAGTGGGGAGTGAGGGTGTACTGATATTACCTACTACTGCTGACTGATATAATAGCTTCAGTGAGCAAGTGCCAGGTAACCTAAGTGCAATGTGTTACAATTAAGTACATGCAACAATGACAAGCAGTCACTTGCTGTCATGTGTAACATGGAAATACGTACAGTAAGCAATGCAGATATCAGTAGTGAGTCACAGAAGTGCTGAGAAGCTGTGTATTATGTGGAAGTAGCATACCAGTGAAATAACAAGCTAACAAATAACAAGCATATAAACAAAGCTAGATTCCGGAGGCTTGGATGTAGTGTTTGCTACAGCACACAAGGTGTACCAATGTCAGTAAGATACAGCTCAAATATGCAGGCACTATAAACCTGAAACCAGAAGTTCCCAGCTATGAATGGCAGAGTACAGCCTATTGTCACACAAGAGTGCAGACCACAAACCTTGTTAATGTTAAATAACTGGCCTGAAGGCCAACTGCCTATACCAGAACTAATACACTTGGACACTGGGCTCTCAATTAGCAATTCCCAACTTCAAAGGATGAAAGATATGTGTCCTGCCACCACAGTGCTTGCCACAAACCTCCCTAATGTAAAACAACTGGTCTGAAGGCCAAGTGCTTAGTCCAAATGACTTAGAATGATAGCTACACTTTAATCAAGTTACAACCAAGCAGTAATAAGTACAATTTAATACTCCCTGTATAGAATGTGTACCATGTATTGCTGAGATACTATGCTGATAACCTGTTTGTGTACCTTTCCAGGGGAACATGGCTCCGAAAAGGAACCCCACATATTCTGCTGCAGAGGATGAAGTGATCCACCAGAGCCTGGTGCGTGACTATGCCATCCTGTTCTCACGCACCACCCAGAATCAGCAAGAGAGGTCTGCACTGTGGCAAAATCTTGTTAGCAGGATAAATGATATTAGCATGCATGATAGGACATATGAGCAGGTGAGACATCACTGCAGTGATTTGATTAGAAATGTCCGCCAGCGTACTGCAGATATCCGCAGGCAACAGGTTGCCACAGGTGGGGGGGTGGCCACACATCCCCCCCTCACCAGACAGGAGGGGCTACTGCTAAGTGTTGTGGATCCAGCCCCAGAACAACAACAGCATCAGTCGTGCATCATGATGGAGGTTGGATCCACACAGCAGCAAGACACCGAGCGTGCAGGTAAGATGCCATATTTATTTATTGTTATCAGTTTTACATTTGTTGGCCGAGATAGTCTAGCTGGATATATGTCCATTTTCAGTAGAGGCCTGGGGAGAAAAGCTCCACACATAACATAATAAAGGCAGACAGACAAGTTGTTAATACAGATATCCAAAATAATCGAAATATACACCAGCTTGTTAATTAAATCAACATACATTTAAGGAACTCAAACAGTTTAAAGTCATACACAATGTACTGTCGGTTTCAAAGCAATTCTACATAAAACATAACGGTTATGCAATACGGCAAAAGCCATATAGATAATAGTTAAAGCTCAGAAGGGTAGAGAAGTAGAAGGCGTATGAAAGATAAAATAATAGGGAAGAGGCAGGAGTCAAGAAGGGAAGTGAGGAAAAGAAGGAAGACAGTCAAGAGGAGGTGGGAGGGATGGGGAAGTAGGTCAGAGCATAGAAGGTCTGAACAGGCAGTATGCCACTGAGTCCAGCTGCTGGATTTCCTTTAACTGGGCAGCATATGACATCTGTTTGAGCCTCTGATCCTCTTGATGAGGTACTGTTGGCCTTTACCAGTTGCTGTAGGTGTCTGGTTAGGTACACCCCAAAAGGTGCATTGCACGCAATTATAGGCCTGATGATGGATGAGTAAAGAGGCACAATGACCTCCCCTGCCATTACATGTGAATCCCCTCATGATTAAGCTGGGCTATATAACATGTCTTTCAATCACGTTGGCCATGTGGTTAACAAATGACAGATTGCTATCATGTTTGTTCCCCAGGTCCCCAATTCGTCTTCTGTACTCAATGGCCCGCTAACACCTACGCGAGTACTTTGCCACCAATGTGGAGGTGTGGGAATCTGCGTTGAATATTGATACTCCCTCCTTTGTTGTCTGGTCCAGAGTGTTGGGGCCATTGACAAGAATGGTAACAGAATATAACTTGGTAGTGCTGGTGTGCTCCTGGGAAACCTGGAAACAGGTATGTTACTGCACAGGTATCGATGTCCATAATGCTAAGTAGGGTTTTGAGTGCGTGTATCCTGAGGTCTAGACTTCTGGTGTTGAGTAGCATCACTCTTACTTCCTCATCCTTTGTGATACGAATGGATGTGGGTTTGCCTTATGAGCCTTGCCTAATACAGGCACTATGGGTGTAGCAAGAGCCTCTGACAAAATCCAATAGGCCAGGGGTGACAGGTGCAAGTTGTCCCTAGCAAAGCATTGTGGCTTGTACAGCATACCACCCCAAGATGACAGGCATTGGCACACCTGTGAATGACACCAGTATGCCAGTCAATTGTTGGAAGGGATCATCGTGCCTTCATATTGTGGCATCATTCTTGGTGAGGGTAAGATGCTACTCAGGTCAGGGTCATACTGTCCTGGACTACATGCTCAGAGAGCTCCTTACTGTCTCATGTCATGTAGTCCAGGAGGTATGTGTCAGGTCATTCACACCAGCATGGCCATTGGTGAGTCATACCTGTACTTGCCTTGGAGTTACTTGAGTGTTTGTGTTATGTGGCGGGTCAGAGTGCCCGACAGGCTGCACACTGTGACCTCACCCTCGTTAAGCCTGGTGAACGTGATGTCAATGTGCCTGATGATAGAGGCACCTAGTACAGGTGTATGAGGTGTGTTGTTTACTGTTAAGGGCTGTGAGTGTTCAGCACATTGGCTTTGTGAGATATGTGTTGCACGTGTTTGTTTCAGTGGTAGTGGTTGCTTGGTGTCTGCTTTGGAGGTCTCTGCTGCATAGGCAGACCTGTAGTCTGAGCCTCTGAGTATGTTCATGTGTGATCATGTGTTAGTTTTGCTGTCGTGGTAGGTCTATGTGAGACTGGAAGTGTAGTGAGTGTGGTTTCCATCTCCACCTGACTGGTTATGGCAGTATTGAGTAGAGAGAGCCTAGCCTCTGGTTTGGTATATGGTTGCATCACTCACATGTGTTTGAATTTGTTGTTAGGAGGAGGGGTTGTCTGTGTACATGCAGCTGTTATAACATTGCCTCTGGATTACCACACTCACCAGCTGGACTGGGAGGAGACATTGAACACTGACCTTTGGACATGCTAGAATTCTATTGTGAATTCCGTAATAATTGAAAACAAGATCCAGTGGGGAGTGAGGGTGTACTGATATTACCTACTACTGCTGACTGATATAATAGCTTCAGTGAGCAAGTGCCAGGTAACCTAAGTGCAATGTGTTACACTAAGTACATGCAACAATGACAAGCAGTCACTTGCTGTCATGTGTAAACATATGGAAATACGTACAGTAAGCAATGCAGATATCAGTAGTGAGTCACAGAAGTGCTGAGAAGCTGTGTATTATGTGGAAGTAGCATACCAGTGAAATAACAAGCTAACAAATAACAAGCATATAAACAAAGCTAGATTCCGAGGCTTGGCTGTAGTGTTTGCTACAGCACACAAGGTGTACCAATGTCAGTAAGATACAGCTCAAATATGCAGGCACTATAAACCTGAAACCAGAAGTTCCCAGCTATGAATGGCAGAGTACAGCCTATTGTCACACAAGAGTGCAGACCACAAACCTTGTTAATGTTAAATAACTGGCCTGAAGGCCAACTGCCTATACCAGAACTAATACACTTGGACACTGGGCTCTCAATTAGCAATTCCCAACTTCAAAGGATGAAAGATATGTGTCCTGCCACCACAGTGCTTGCCACAAACCTCCCTAATGTAAAACAACTGGTCTGAAGGCCAAGTGCTTAGTCCAAATGACTTAGAATGATAGCTACACTTTAATCAAGTTACAACCAAGCAGTAATAAGTACAATTTAATACTCCCTGTATAGAATGTGTACCATGTATTGCTGAGATACTATGCTGATAACCTGTTTGTGTACCTTTCCAGGGGAACATGGCTCGAAAAGGAACCACATATTCTGCTGCAGAGGATGAAGTGATCCACCAGAGCCTGGTGCGTGACTATGCCATCCTGTTCTCACGCACCACCCAGAATCAGCAAGAGAGGTCTGCACTGTGGCAAAATCTTGTTAGCAGGATAAATGATATTAGCATGCATGATAGGACATATGAGCAGGTGAGACATCACTGCAGTGATTTGATTAGAAATGTCCGCCAGCGTACTGCAGATATCCGCAGGCAACAGGTTGCCACAGGTGGGGGGGTGGCCACACATCCCCCCCTCACCAGACAGGAGGGGCTACTGCTAAGTGTTGTGGATCCAGCCCCAGAACAACAACAGCATCAGTCGTGCATCATGATGGAGGTTGGATCCACACAGCAGCAAGACACCGAGCGTGCAGGTAAGATGCCATATTTATTTATTGTTATCAGTTTTACATTTGTTGGCCGAGATAGTCTAGCTGGATATATGTCCATTTTCAGTAGAGGCCTGGGGAGAAAAGCTCCACACATAACATAATAAAGGCAGACAGACAAGTTGTTAATACAGATATCCAAAATAATCGAAATATACACCAGCTTGTTAATTAAATCAACATACATTTAAGGAACTCAAACAGTTTAAAGTCATACACAATGTACTGTCGGTTTCAAAGCAATTCTACATAAAACATAACGGTTATGCAATACGGCAAAAGCCATATAGATAATAGTTAAAGCTCAGAAGGGTAGAGAAGTAGAAGGCGTATGAAAGATAAAATAATAGGGAAGAGGCAGGAGTCAAGAAGGGAAGTGAGGAAAAGAAGGAAGACAGTCAAGAGGAGGTGGGAGGGATGGGGGAAGTAGGTCAGAGCATAGAAGGACATCAAGGGAAAAGAAACAGGGTAGAAGCTAGTTTTTATGCACAATGAGGGGTTAAAGGTAAAGAGAGGGTGGGGAGAGGGATGTTAGCCTGGAGTACTACAAGAACAAAGCCAGTGGTTTTGGAAGTACAGTTTGAGTTGTTGTTTGAAGAGAGGTAAGGGTGAGATTAGAGTTAACTCCTTGTATGTACATATGACTGTTCTGTACACTGTTACTTCATGCATGCATAAGGTGTGCATGTGGTATGTATCTGTCATCATGATATGTAATTGTGCATGTGTGATACAGACATTATGAGCAGCTAATGTGTATAAGGGAACTAGTGTACTACTGTACTGTATCATGTGCAAAACAAATGGCACACTTGTGCCCACTGACATTACTCTCTTCATACTTCCAGGTCCCTCCCATCTAGCAACGAGGCAGGCCATACATGCTGGTGAGTGTGTTTAACATTACCTGAAACAATTTATAATACTAGTAAGAGTAGTGTAACTCTGTAGTATACATGCTGGTGAGTGTGTTTAATAATACCTGCAATACACAGTTTAACAATAGTAAGAGTACTGTAACACAGTACTGATGTGTGTGTTTACTGTGGGGTGTGCATGTGTGCGACTGTGCCTGTGCCCATGTGTGCATGTGTGTTTGTGTCCATGAGTGCATGTGTCCATTTCTGAATGTGTGCATTAGTATTGAAGTGCATCTCTGTCAAATATGTGTTGAGACTGTAATCTGTGTTCCCTGTTTTCCTCCCGTAGGTTCTGGTGCCGCTCTGGTGACCTGCAGCAGGGAACCTGAATCTTGTGCCCCAGGTACTGATGATGATGAAATGTCTGTAATGGTGCAGGAAGGTGTGTCTGGGTCCACCATTGGTCAGCCAATTGACAGTACACAGCTGTCAACCCCTTCAGTGTGCACAGTCATCCTGCCGTTACATCCTTTGTCACCATTGTCCCTAGGTGATGGACAGTATGCAGTGGGCATAGATCAGGGTAATGTGGTACCTGTGGTACATGCATCCCCACAAAGCAGCCATGAGCAGGGTCCTCCAATGGTACCACGCAGACAGTCGCCCATGGGTTCTCGTGGGGGCATCCATGGCCGTACTGCCTCTGGCCGACGTGCCCAAGGAGTATGTCAACCTCCACTATGTTTCGACTGTTATGCAGGCACAGGCACATATGGAAAGGTACACCGACAGGGTCTGAGGGAGCTGAGAGCATGTCGCACAGCCATGACAGGCGGCATGCGTGGCGCGAATGCTATCCGTAACTTCACAGATGTCGTTGACAGACGTTGTGGGGACATACAACAGCTGCTCCACAACCAGATGTCCATCGGCCAGGGCAATGGTGTGCGTTTGCGATGTCGACGTGGCCGTATGCCAGCAACAGCACCAGCTGGCAGTGGCCGCGGACGACAACAGGCCCACTCACGCACCTCAAGTGCCAGCACCAGCCCCAGCAATGCTGGGTCTGTGCTGTCATCAGGACGCCCCAGGAGACCACGTGCATGTGGCTCTGGACAGTCCCAACAGGGAACTGTGTCCAGTCAACACACCCCCACTTCTGATGACAGTACCCAGTCTGGGTTAGTACCGGATATGGCCCGTAGCACCCCTGCCAGGCACAGGTACCATGTCCGTGCCCACAGACACTGGTCTGGATGACCTGACAGGTGCAGTCTGTGGCTGTCCACAAAACCCTGTACATGGCAGCCATTATGTGGAACTGTGTGCGTGCTTACACACATGCAGAAATCTAACACCTAGGGCAAACACATACACACACACACTGCACCAACACCGGTCCACCCTGTACTGCTGCCCCTCACAAACACACATACACACACACATGTCAATTGGTGTTACCAGTGGCTGGCTTGGGCATACCTAATCCACACCCTGTGCATATGATGACACTGTGCCACCTCCTGCATACTACAACATTGGTGCAGGAAAAGGTAAACACGTTGCTGATGCACAGGGTGACTACATAGATGTGTATAAGTAGTAACATGTTGGTAACTGTTCACTGTTCCACTATTATTGTGTGTATATCCCAGCAGTCCTGCTGCAGTAACTGTATGAATGTCCTCAATTGTTATCTGCACCCATACTACTTACCAAAGTGTACCAGCTGCACACCATCACATGCTACCATTGACTATGGGAATGCATCATGTGCTGTTATGTAGATTCAGCTATATGTATCTGTTCTGTCACACATGCATTTACACACACCCTGCTATCCCCACACATGCACACGCTCACCTGCCATTCCCATTATTTACTACCCTACATGAGTAGCTGTCGATACATGACAGGTACACATTTGAGAAGTGCACTATGTTGATTACTACCGATTTCCTCCTCTCTACCTGTACTCACAGGGTGCAGGCAACCTCATTAGTTCAAAGGTGTAATGTGCATCAGGTACTGTGGTACCCTGATTGCCACATCAAACATGTTTCCCATACGGAATGCACACACAGACACATCCCACATCCACACACTTGCCACATTCAGGCTTCAAAACACTATCTAGGTATATTCTGGTACATGTGCGTGTTACAGTAGCATGTAACACTATACTGAGTACTGGCAGTTGTCTGTTGTCATGTTGTTTGTATAGAGTAAAAGGATTGTTCGTTTATCCTACTTCGTTTTGTGGACATTACTTGAAGAAGTGTTACCTTACATGTGTTATTGGTACCACCACCTTCTCTTTTGTAGTTTTGTTTGTATAGGGTGCTGTCAACAGCACTGCTTGTTAAGGGAAATGTGCACCCTGCAGTGCATAGCCCCATTTGGCAAAAGCCACATCCCACCCCCACCATTGTGCACACACACTAACCCCACCCACTTTCCATTTGCAAGATTCAAACCCCTACCTAACTGTGTTATGACAGTAGAGGCAGACACATTAGCAGAGTGTGCTATTTGCATTAGCGGGAGAAATCTTTTCTAATGCTGTACTTAGAGGGTGCTGACATCATCTGTGTGTAGGAGGAGGGATGTGCACCCTGTAGTGTGTTCTCCCAGTTGGCAAAAGGCACTTATTCCTCCCAGCATTACGCACACACACAAATCTCACTCATACTAACACACATACATTCCCTTTGCAGGATTAAAACCCCTACCTAACTATGTTATGACACTGGAGAAAGACGCATTAGCAGAGCGCGCTATATGAATTACTGGAGGACTTTAATTCAGGTAATATAGTTATAGAGTCCTGACATCATCAGTGTTTCAAAAGGGGAATCTGCATCCTGTAGTGTACTGTCACAGTTGCTAATAGGGGCATTTTCCACACACACATCGATGTGTTCGAGGTTTGCATATGTTGGGGATCCAGTACTCCAGTGTGATTAGTATATGGTTCGATTGCAACAATGAGGGATATACTTCCAGTGGTGAGCATTTTGTACTCATGTTTGTGATGATCAGGTCTAGTATATCTGCCCCTCTTGTGGGAAGGTTGATTACCTGTTCCATAGCTAAAGAGTGTCTGATCTATGGGAACCCTAGAGCTTGGGTATTGTGGCTTGTGTAATGTTCACAGTCTATGTTTGGGTAGCTGACGTCACCCAGTATGATGGTGTTTGCAGAGAAATCTATACTCTCCTGTGTAAGCATGAAGGCTGTGTGGGAGTCCTGAGTTTGAGAGGGTACTGTAAGAGCTCCTCTGTGTCTCTTTCCATGTGGTCCAGGGAGGTACGTCTCAGGTTGTTTGCACCAGCATGGACAATGACTGCCTCATACTTGTACCTGCTGTGGAGTGACCTGTGTGCCTGTGTTATGTGGCACATTCTATCACCCGACAGGTAGCTAAATGTGACCCTCACCTTGCTCAGTCTGGAGGGCGGGACGTCAGTCAACAGCTCATGTCAAGCATGTTCACACCCCTCATAAATGATGTGGAAACCTTCAAAGGCCCCAGGCCTGTTGAAAATATGGACCAGACTGCCGATACCTGTATAAAGGCATTCTATGGACACATTCAGGAATGCATGGATCATGCAACCACATATGAAAGCATGACCCAATCCTCCAAAGGCAGACGTCCTGTGTGCCGGATACCAGCCATAAACAAACTATACAATAGAAGGATGAAGCCACTACATGATACAACTAACTCCCAAAATGTGAAGGCATCACTGATGAGTATTGGAAGACAACTACAGGCACTCATACGAGTGTCTAAGGCCATCTTTGAGAGAAGATTCCACAAGCCACTGAGGATAATCACAAGGCTTTCTATAGTTATGTTAGGAACCTGGGTGGTAATACCCAGATATGCTCAGAGGTAATCCAAGATGTCACACATAATACAAAACACACAGACATTGCCATCATCCTAGTGGACAGGTTCACTGCTACCTTCTCCCCCCCCCCACCACACCAAAAGGGCAAATATGTCTCCCAGCAGAGTGCTGCCCCCCCCCTGACATCACAGATGCTCAGGTAAGAGCTGCCCTCTCCAAAGCAATAAACACTGCATCAATGGGACCAGACAGTGTCCCAGGCTGTGTCCTACATGAACCACAAGAAGAGCTACACCCAGACATAACACTACTGTTCAATCCCAGCCTTACTACACGATATGTGGCCAAAGAGTGGCGTACAGCAACAGTGGTCCCTCTACATTCAGGTGGTGCCTTAACGGATCCTGGACACTATTCGCCCCATATGTCTGAATAGCTTGGTCTGCAAAGCTATGGCAAGGATCATCATGGACCTCACATATATAGATATTGGGGACCTACAGACATGTCACCATACACAGTTTGGCTTTGTTAATGGCAGATCCTGCCTCTCAAACCTGTTTGATTTCTTTGAAACAGTCACCAAGGCCACTGTTAAGGGGAAGGAGGTCTACACAGCCTACCTGGACCTTGCATAAGCCTTTGATACAATACCTCACTTGTGCATTCTAGGGAAGCTCACCAGTGTACATATTAACCCCTATGTCACTATGGATATTGCACAGTGGCTCAAGGGCAGAACACACATGGTTAAAATTGCTGGAGCCATGTCAGCCTCAAACCAGTTACAAGTGGTGTCCCACAAGGCTCAGCCCTGGGAGCTGTCATGTTCATTATATATTTATTATAGTTACAGGCCAACATGGAAGTACTGTGGCTGAGCAAGTCACAGATGACTGCAAACCGGACACCATAATCAACTCTCCAGCTAACACACGCATCCTCCAAAAGGGCCTCTTGCAAACACACGACTTGTGCCACAGCCATGGCCTCAAGGTGAATGACAAAAAGTGTATCGTCATCCCCTTTGTCAAACACAAAGTGACCACAAAGTACCACATATGTGTTAATCCATTAAGTGCAGACAAAGGAATTATGGACCTTGGGGTACACAAGTTGATAGCATTCTACCATTTGACAACAACATGGACAAAGTTGTTAGGAAAACATTTTATATGAGCCACATCATCATGATGGGATCCACATGTAGATCAGGGGAGGACATTGTGCCCCTTTACTCATCCCTCATCATGCCCATAATTGACTATAATGACCCTGTCGGCATGCACCTTACCAGACACCTGCAGCAACTGGAAAGACCACATACGTACCTCGACAAGAGGAACAAAGGGCTCAAACAGATGCCACATACTGACTGGTTAAAGAAACAGCAGCTCTACTCAGTGGCATACTGCCTCTTCATAGGCAATCTGTGCCTGACATATAAAGCCATGTCAAACCCTCACTTAATGGCCATGCTGCACCTCAGAATATCCAGATCCCATCAGGATACACGCTGGAAAGACTTGAACCTCAGGAGTGATATACATAGGACATGCTGGAGGGGCACATTCATAACTCAGAGGCTCCCTTCATTCTGGAATATTATCCCAGTAGAGGTTAGGCAGAGTCAGTTATATTAATGACTGGATGTGACATTGTAGGGTTACCCTGGGTATCACTTATGTGTCACTGTTAGACAGAGGCACAGTATACTAACCTTGGAAAAGGGCATAGCAAGATAGATTTACAATGCATGGTGAAAGCCACACACATTCTGGCTAGGTGGATACATGCCCTGGGCAGACATCCCTGTATGAACCTATGGACCTATGTATCCTGTTCATCATTGGCCCTATGTGCTGTTAATCACCAATGCAATCTCAATACTATGGTAGCATGTGCAAAGGTCAGTTGTCAGTCACCTCTATGGTACAGTTGTGGAATATGTGAGTCATGTAGTAATGTCACAGCTGCCACATGTACGCAGTCAACCCTATCCCCTACCCATGGATGTACAACACATGTATGAGATGGAAACACATGGCCAAACTGTGGGCTAAGCACTCTGAACCCAGTACTGGCATAACCTGTCAGGTGGCATGAAATACTACAGTGACAGCAATACCAATCTGATGTGGACCTACACTGACAGCAATACAAGCATGGAAACACACCGGGCCATTCATGGAGCCTAAGGATAGCATCCTGCATGACTGGCAGACACCTCTGCAGCTGGCACACAGGCATACGTTAGGCCTGCACACAGCAAGCATAACACATAGCACACAAATCCTGTGTGCCAAACAAGCACAGTCTGTACAGCTATACAACACTACTGCTGCAGTTGTATTAGGTACTTTTATTGTCCAGTACAGTGAGGACATGCTCACCAGGCTGGACAAGGTGTAGGTCACAATGATATGCTCATGGGGCACTATGGTCCACCACATAACACAAGCATACAGGTCAGTCAGATGCATGGACACATATGACTCAGTCATTGTCCATGCCACCACAGCTGATGTGGGATGTCCCTCACTGGGATACATGATAGGGAACATGGAAGAGATCACTGAGCAAGTGATACAGGCTGGTAGAACCCTGACCTTGGTTGGCATCAGACCCTCACCAGGGATTCTGACATATTACTGAATGCTAATGAATTACTGTAGCTACAACACCCTAGCTGAACGGTTCTTAGCATGCGGTCACTGCATTGCTATGGAATAACGTCTTACCACTCCCACAACAGTTGAAAACATGCAGCACCTGTTCATCAACAACAGGTAGACTATATGCCCCAGACCAGGTGTGTATCCCTCACTACTAGGCTGATAGCATCTACATCTCACACTGTATATACACATCCCACATGCAGCACCTGCACAGAAGACCACAGTCATAATGTTACCCTGTGCAAATACCATGTATTCACATGTGGCAGGCATCACACATGGTAACTATTGAAGGTCACAGGTACATATGTGTATTTGGCACACACATACATCATGTGTGCATTGCCATAACTGGTTTAATCAATGTCATGCATTATTGTGAGAGACAACCCGCACACATGGGCATTCTGTGTGGGCAAAACACATGTGGCATGTCTGTAATCAAAAGCCATAAATAATGTGATATCATTTAGAAAGGGGTATGTGCATCCTGTAGTGTGTTTTCCCAGTTGCCAAAAGGGATATTTCCGTTATACACACTTACCTCCCTTCACACACACTTGCTGGATTCAAACCCCTACCTAACTATGTTATGACACTAGAGACAGATGCATTAGCAGAGCATGCTATTTGCATTACTGGGAGATTTCCTTTCTCCTGATATACTTAATAGGGTGCTGACATCATCAGAGTTTAGAAAGGGGAATGAGCATCCTGTGGTGTGTTTTCACAGTTGCCAAAGGGATGTTCTTTTCATACACACACACTTATCCCCCTTCACACACACTTGCTGGATTCAAACCCCTACTTAACTATGTTATGACACTAGAGACAGATGCATTAGCAGAGTGTGCTATTTGCATTACTGGGAGATTTCCTTTCTCCTGATATACTTATAGGGTGCTGACATCATCAGAGTTTAGAAAGTGGAATGAGCATCCTGTGGTGTGTTTTCACAGTTGCCAAAAGGGACGTTCCTTTCATACACACTTACCCCCCTTCACACACACTTACTGGATTCAAACCCCTACCTAACAATGTTATGATACTAGAGACAGACACATTAGCAGAGCGCGCTATTTGCATTACTGGGAGCTTTCTTTTCCCCTGATATACTTATAGGGTGCTGACATCATCAGAGTTTAGAAAGTGGAATGAGCATCCTGTGGTGTGTTTACACAGTTGCCAAAAGGGATGTTTTTTTTCATACACACTTTCGCACACACTTGCCATTTGCTGGATTCAAACCCCTACCTGCCTATGTTATGACACTAGAGACGGACGCATTAGCAGAGTGCGCTATTTGCATTACTGGGAAATTTCCTTTCCCCTGATATACTTATAGGGTGCTGACATCATCAAAGTTTAGAAAGTGCAATGAGCATCCTGTGGTGTGTTTACACAGTTTCCAAAAGGGATGTTCCTTTCATACACACTTACCCCCCTTCACACACACTTGCTGGATTCAAACCCCTACCTAACTATGTTATGACACTAGAGACGGACGCATTAGCAGAGTGCACTTCTTGCATTACTGGGTGATTTCCTTTTCCCTGATATACTTATAGGGTGCTGACATCATCAGAGTTTAGAAAGTGCAATGAGCATCCTGTGGTGTGTTTACACAGTTGCTAAGAGTAACATTTGGACTAAGTGTGTGAGCATGCCCAGTTCAGCCTTCCCATGGCATGTTGTGTGAAAGATGTCTCATTTATCTAAGTGTGTGAGCATGCCCAGTGTGAGCTTTCCATATGTTGAACTCTGCAGCCCATCACATTTGTGGATGAGTGTGACCTTCAACAAATACCTCCAGTTTATGGTTGTGTGTTCTGTGCCATGTTGTGTAGTTACTGTCCAAATGCTTTTTGTGTGAACACAACAGGGAGTATACTGTGCCTGCAGGTTTTGCATGGGATACTTTGCACACAATTGTCAACATCCGTTCATACTGACCTAACACTGTAGTACTGTATAGTGTAGTGGTTCAGTACTTTCACTGTGGTGGTCAGTATCCTGGGCTTTAGTCCTATCACTGCTTTACATTTCCATAGTGTGCACAACAGCCTGGTTAGGGTCCAGTTGTGCACATCTGCACAAAGGCGGTGCCTCTACAGACCCTGGTAATTACCACCCCATAAGCTTAACAAGTCTAGTCTGCAAAGCTATGGAGAGGATCATAATGGAGCTCATAAACAAAGATATAGGGGACATGCGGACATTGGACCCGTCCCAGTTTAGCTTGGTCAAGGGCAGATCATGCCTTTTGAACTTGGTCGTCTTCTTCAAAACAGTTACTAAGGCCATTGCTGAGGGAAGTTCAGTCCATACAGCCTACCTTGACCTTGCAAAGGCTTTCGACACAATACCCCACTCGGGTATTGTAGAAGGACCTATCAACCTAAATGTAAACCCATATGTCACAAGATGGGTTGCAAACTGGCTTAAGGACAGGACCCACATGGTTAGAGTTGCTGGCACTATGTCATACTCCAAGCTGGTCACAAGTGGTGTACCACAGGGCTCAGTCCTTGGCCCCCTATTGTTCGTCATCTACTTCTCAGAGGTACAGGCCAACATGGGAGGACTTTGGCTGACAAGGTTTGCAGATGACTGCAAACTGGGCGCCATAGTGGACAGTGCATCAGACACGGATATCCTTCAGAAGAGACTCACGGACACTGATAGCTGGTGCCAGAGCCATGGCCTGACATTAAATGCCAAAACATGTATAGTCATACCCTGTGGGAAAAGCAAGGTAACCCCAAGCTACCATATAGGTGGCAATCCTGTAAGCACAGAGGAGGTTATCATGGACCTGGGGACCCAGGTTGACAGTGGCCTTTCTCCTGACACTCACGTTGCCAACGTGGCTAGAAAGACCTTCTACATTGCCCACCTGATCAGGAAGGGATTCACATCCAGATCTAGTGGGGTCATTGTTCCCCTGTACTCTTCACTTATCAGACCAATGATCGAGTACAATGCCCCATTCTGGATGTATCTCACCTGACATCTGCATCAATCAGAGAGACCCCAAAAGTCCCCCTACAAAAGGATAAATGGTCTCCAACATCTGTCATATGCTGCCAGATTGAAGACACTCCAGAGGTGACATGTGCCTGACATGCAAGGCCATGTCCAACCAGGAAGTAATGGACATGCTCCACCTCAAAATCGCCAAATCCACCAGAAACACTAGGGCAAGTGACTTAAACCTTAGCAGGGATATAAGTAGGACATATTGGAGGGATAGATTTATCACTCAGAGACTCCCTATGCTGTGGAATACAATCCTGGTCCATGTGAGGCAGAGCACCTCACTGGCTCTGTTCAAGGGGAATCTTTACCTGTGGATGGGAGATCATAGGTTTACCCCGGGGACCGTCTCTGTGCCACTGCTGGACAGAGGCACGACAAAGTAATGGGCACAGTATGGTTTCCATATAAGGGGTGGCGAACGCCACAAAACTCTGGGCTGGGCTTATACCTGCCTTAGGGCAGATAGCCTAGTATAAACCTATGAACCTATCTGACCATGTTGCATTATGTTTGGATATGAACTACTTACAACAGCCTCATCCAACATCAGTAGTGTATTCCACAACATAGGTGTACATTGGCAGACACTACCGATGTGCCCTAGGCCATTTCTAATGCTAGTCTGAGAGTGTGTTTGTCCTTCGACACATTGTAAGTGTAGTTTGCCATGACATATGTCTTGTGTAGTATACTGTGCCTCTGTCTACCTGTGACATAACATTGATACCCAGGGTAAACCTACCATCTCCCATCCACTCATTAAGATTCCTGTTGAGGAGAATCAATGAGTGACTCTATGGATAACCTGTACTGGTAGTTTACTCATGCATGGGGGGTGGCTTCTGTGTTATGGATAATGCAGTACAGCTTGTCCTATGTATGTCAGTGCTGGGGTTCAGGTCCCTCATGTGCATAGCTCACTGCCATTCAGATTGTACAAGGTGCAGCATGTTCATTGATTCCAGCTTGGACATGGCTTTCTACATCAGGCACAGCTTGCGTCTGGGTGGCCAGCATGGCAGTGTGTGGAGTTGCACTCTGTTTAATCAAGCAACACATTACATGTGTTCAAGCTCTTTGATACTCCTGGTGAGGTACTGTTGTGGACTTTACAGTTGATGGAGGTGTCTGCTGAGGTACACCCCACAGGGGCTGTTGTGGTCATTTATAATGCTGATGAAGGATAACTGCAGAACCACAATGACCTCCCCTTATCTAGATGTCATAACCTTCATGATTAGGTTGGTATATGGATTGTTTCTGTTAACACTACAGCCACATGTTTGTCCTATGCAGGATATCTATCCCCTTGTGTACCCAGGTCCGTCATTACATGTGATGTATGTAATGGGTTAACACCTACGTGGTAACTGGTGGTCACTTACTGTATATCCACAGAGGTTGACTATACAGTTGTCTCCATTTCACATGCTGACATGGCTATGGCACCGGTTGTCTGTTTCTGTGTGGCCCTTTTGTGGGACGCTTGTGTCAGCTGGAGTGTCAGATATGTTAGGCGGTTTGTAGTCCTCTGCAAACATGTTTGGGCACAGTCCTTACATGTTGGCCTGTACCTATGGGGCATATATACCAGACGGGAAAGGTCCCAGGACCAAGCTTTGTGGGATGCCTGTTATATGTGGTTTGTAGTCTGACATGGCCACAGCATGTCTGGCCATGTCAGTTCTGTCATTGGTCTGGTTTGCAACCCCTCTAGTGACATTGGGGTGTATATTTAAGCTGGTGAGCATATCTATATTGGTCTGCACAGCTATAGGGTATTGTATGGAAGGCTTTGCAAGGTCCAGCTACACTGTGTGGGCCACATTGCCCTCATCAGTGACCTCAATCACTGTTTCGACTGAGTCACACATGTTTAGGGGTGGGGTCTGCACTTCATAAACCCACACTGGCTAGGGTCGGGTGTCAATAGATCCCCAATATCGTTATGTCTGTGGTACATGCTGATTCTTACCATAGCTGTGCAGACCAAGCTTCTCAGGAATCTGTGGCAGTTGTTTTTAGTATCCATTCAGGCGACACCTTTCTTGAGAACACCCACTGTTGTTGTACACTGCTCTTTGGGTACATATCCTGTGATAAGGCTGACATAATGTCAGGGAGGCAGCGATCTGCTGGGAAAGATATTTGGCATTATGAGGGGGGGGGTTTGCACTGCACCTGTCAGGATGTATGTTGGCAATACGTGTGTGTGTTTGGTATGTTGTTTGTAATATTTGTGTGATCCAGAGCATATCCAGGAATTCACAATGCGCTTACTACCATCAGTTGCAGCAGCCTTGGAGTTATCCTTAGTGTTCCGTATGATTTGTATCATAGTACGTTCATGGGTTCATACTAGGCTATCCACCCTAGGGCATTTGTAAGCATAGCCACAGTGCATGTGGCTTTTGCCACCCCTTGCTATGTGCATATTATGGCCACTTATGATTTACTTAGCTATGCCTCTGTCTGGACATGACACAGTAAAGACCCCCAGTGTACATCTACAATTATCCATCCCTTTTGCTAACTTCCTGTTGAAGAGTGTCAGTGAGGGGTTCTGCCTAACATGTAGTGGTATTCTGTTCCAGGGTGTGGAGAGACTCAGGGTTAGGTATCTGTCCCTCCAGCACATCCTATTTGATTATGTGTTAAGGTTGACATCTCTGACTCACACAGCTCCGATGGCTTTGGGTTTTCTGGGGTGGAGCATGTCCATTACTTCTGTGTTGGACATGGACTTGTACAACAGACATACAATGCCTCTGTGTTGGCAGTATGTGACTGCATTCGGCTGTGGTGTCTACAGCCAGGTGGCATATGAGATATAGTTGAGACCCTTTCTGACTCTTGCTGAGGTACCTTTGAGGTCTTTCTAACTGCTGCAGGTGCCAGGTAATGTATATCCCAAATGAGGCATTGTATTACAATATGGTCTGATAGGGGAACAGTACAGGGGCACAATGACCTTTGTTGACGTAGATGTGACTCCTTTCATGATACAGTGTCCAATATAGACAGTCTTCCTAGACAAATTGGTGATGTGGCTGTCACATGACAGGTGACTGTCCACTTGTGTCACTAGGTTCCTGATTACTCCTTCCACACATAATGGTTTACCACCTATGTGGTAATTTGTGTGTACCTTGTTTTGTATTTGGTGGTACATTCATCCTGTCCACTGTCTTCAGGACAGTGGGGTGGGGCTCCTGTGTGTGAGAGTGTGGTCTGTAGCATGCTACAGACTGTACAGCAGTCTTGCGTACAGGTAGTTGCACATGGGTGGACTGCAATGACATAGGCATTGTCAGTTAACTGGACGTATGGCTGTCTGTGCTGAATATGGATACTCACCCTCATTTTATGTTTTGTTACAGGTTTTGTGGCCATAACACATGATATGTGGTATTACCTGGTGGTGCTGGTGTGCTGTCACGAGGCTTGCAGCAGGTGTGTATCACTAGACTGACATCAATGTTCTCCATACTGGGGAGGGCCTCAGGAGCATGCATATTGAGGTTTACACATCTGGCATTGATCAGCATTACCCTTCTGTTTCTTTCCAGTTTTGTTTTCTATGGTGGTGGGTTGCTCTTTTCGGCCTTGCCTACGGGAGGATCTCTGTAGTTTGCAAAAGCCTTAGGCAATATCCAGACGCTCATGGGTAACAGGTGCAAGCCATCCCTGGGACAGCAGCACGTCTCACTATGGAGTCACCTATTACAACTGTATCAGGCATGTTGTTTCTCCTTCTGTCCTGTGACTGTTTGGCACACCAGCTTTGTGTACTATGTGTTACATGTGCTATGTCTGGAGTTTGTTTTATTGGGTGTCTGCTTTGGAGGCTTGTGTTGGTGTTGTGTGTTTGTAATTAGGGCCTCTGGGAATGTTTTGTGTTTATGTGTTTGGTTTACAGTCGTTGTAGGTCTATGTGGGACTGGGTTTGTGGTGTATGTGGTTACCTTGTCCTCCTGACTAGTTTTGACAGTACTGATTTGGGGTGCTCAGGCCCCGGTTTGGCTACCTGGTTGTGTCTATCACATACATTTGTATTTATTGGGGTGAGTTGTTGTTGTGTGTGTACTTGGGACAGGTGTCACATTGCCACTGGATTCACAGATTCTACTTGTTTTGCCTGGCCTTAGTGGATTGTATGTGTGGACACATTTTATTGCCATACTAGTGATCACTGATTACTTCACTTTTCATGTTAGATCTATCATGTGGTAGCTTCCTCATTCTCTTCAATGGTTTAGTAATTTATGGTGTCCAGCATGCCAGATGCCTGGGTGTATGGCATTGTGTCTTGTTGTTTGTGATTGCAGACTCCAAGCACTCTTGGCTGTGTTCCTGGTATGCCTGTATAACATGTTCTGCAGTGTGTCCAATATTCTGGACCTGCACAGGGCTTTTCATGGATTCCACATTGGTTTGTAGGGGTGCAAGCTATGCTTTATACATGTGTTTCACTGTGGTAGTCTGGCCAGGGACTGGTGTCGTGATGTGTAACTACAGTGTGCTTACTCTATGGTCTGGTCTTACCAGTGAGGGATACACTTCTCATCTTGGCATCCAGTACACATATTTCTGATTATCACATCCAGTATGCTTACCCCTCTTGTGGAAGTGTTACATTTTGCACGTCCGTTTTGTTTGATGGATTCTGGGAAATTGTCTACACTTGTGTCAGTGATAGTATAATACAAAGAGTATAGTGACATACACCTCAAAAGTTGACTTCACACTTCTTTGGACTGAGATGGTATCCGTTCAGCCCACTGGGCCAATGGAAACCACAACACACAATGGTGACTCCTTCACAGACACTTTCTACGGACATCTCTGAGATAGCATGGACCATGCAATCACTAATAGAAACATGACCCTCTCCACCAAGGGAATGTGGCCTGTCTGGTGGACCCCAGCCATAAACAGACTGTATAACAGATGAAGGATACTAATGCAAGACAGAGCTACATCTCCTAAAGGGAAGGTGGCTGTGAGCAGCACTAGTAAAAAGCTACATTCTCTCATAAAGACATCCAAGGTCAACTTTGGGACATAAACACCAAAGACGATAGAGATAACCACACTGCCTTCTTCAGTTATGTCAGACACCTGGGTGGGAACCCTCAGATATGCTCTGAGTTGGTACACAACAACATATATTTCAGTGACCTGACAGATATTGGCAACATTCTGGCAGACAGGTTCAGTGCAATTTTCCCCCTCCCTCACCCCCAACAGAAGATAGTTATGACAGATGAATGTAACCTCACTGTCATCTCAGATGTCCATGTGAGAGCCGCACTCAGCAAAGACAAGAACACAGCATCATTGGGACCTGATGGTATCCCCAGTTGCGTGCTATGTGAACTCCAGAAGGAGCTAAACCCGTATATACAAATGCTATTTAACCTTAGCTTGCTACAGGATATGTACCTGAACACTGGCGTACAGCAACAGTGGTCCCACTCCACAAAGGAGATGCCTCCACAGACCCTGGGGACTACCACCACACAAGCTTAACCAGCCTTGTCTGCAAAGCTATGGAAAGAGTCATTATGGAGCTCTTAAACAGAGACATTGGTGACCTACAGACCCTTGATCCCACCCAGTTCAGCTTTGTACAGGGCAGATCCTGCATTTTGCACATGTTTGACTATTTTGACACTGTCAGTAGGGCCATTGATGAGGGCTACGCGGTCCACACAGCCTACCTGCACTTGGCTAGGGCCTTTGACACAATACCCCACTCAGGCATCATAGACAAGCTCAACAGCTGAAATATCAAATCATATGTCACAGGATAGTTTGCAGAATGGCTAGGAAACAGAACCCATGACATCGACATTGCAGGTGCCTTGTCAGATTCAAAGCCAGTCACACGTGGTGTCCCACAAAGATCTGTCCTGGGACCTGTCTTATTTGGCATTTACTTTTCAGATGTGAAAGCAAACATAGGAGGGTTGTGGCTGACAAAGTTTGCAGATGACTGCAACCTAGGCACCATATGTGAATACATCAGCCAGCACACACATCCTACAGAATGCCATCACAAAGACAGATAGCTGGTGCCGGAATCATGGCCTGAAACTGACTGCAACTGATGTGTGGTCATCCCCTTTGGGAGGAACAAAGTACACACAAATCAATACATAGACAGCAACCCACTGAGCACAGAATACATATCAGACACCTGCGGACACATGTAGATAGTGACATCTCATTTGACACCCATGTTGCCAAAGTGGTTTGAAAGACTTTCTATCTTGCCCACCTTATCATGAAGGGTTTTTCATCCAGATCACAGGAGGTCATTTTACCACTATACTTCTCCCTTATCAGGCCCATGATTGAATACAAAGCCCCATTTGGTATGTACCTCACCCAGCACTTGCAACAGCTGGAGAGACCACAAAAGTACCTTACCAAGGAGATCAGGGGTGTACAACACATGTCATATGCTTCCAGACTAAAGGAAATCCAGCTTTATTCAGTGGCATACCGCATACTTACAGGTGACCTATGCCTGACATACAAGACCATGTCCAATCAGGATGTGGTGGACATGCTCCACTGCAAGAAATCCAAATCCACCAGAAACATGGGAGCTGAAGATTTGAACCTCAGCACATACATGTATAGGACATGCTGGGGGACAGAGTCATAACTCACAGGCATCTCAAACTCTAGCAGAGTATCCCAGTTCATGTTAGATAGAGTCCCTCACTGACTCTCTTCAAGAGAAGTCTGGACAACTGGATGTCGGATTGTAGTTTTACCCCAGGGGTCCTCCCTGTGTCACTACTAGACAGAGGCACAGTCAAGGTATTCAATTATGTACGGGGGTCATAATGTGTCACTACTAAGTGAGAGGCACAATATTCGGAATCTATTCTGTACACGTATTACCACTATAAGGGGTGGCAATAGCCACATCACTATGGCTAGGCTTATAAATGCACTAGGGCAGATAGCCTAGTAGTAAACTATGCAACTATGACACTATGGTGTATGTGTAGGTATTGTCAGTCAAGCGATATAATGTGGTTTGGGGGGCTTGATATCTTCCTGTCTTCCAACAGTTTGTTGTCTATTCCTTCTGGCATGTCAAGGGATCAGTTGCTAGTGTCCTCTCCTGCTCAGCTGGTGAACCTGGGAATATTGAGGCAATGTTACAATTGACGCATGTACACAGACAACCCTCTACTTCTCCCACAAAACACAAATGCATGCAAGAGATGCAACTATATAGCCAACCTGGAGGCTGAGCTCTCTCAACATAGGACTGGCAGGTCCAGAGAGGAGGAGAAGGTGACCACACACACACCACAAACCCAGTCTCACATAGCACTATCACAACTTCAACTCATACACATAAACACACAAAGACATACTCGGAGGCTCTGATCACAGATCTACCATACCAGCAGAGGCCACCACAGCAGATACCCAATCAACTGCCTCCACAGGGCACAGCACATGCAACACATAGACCACAGAGTCAGCGTGCCAAACATTCACAGCCCTTAAGGCCAAACACAATGCCAGACACACTCGTCATAGGTGACTCCATAGTCAGACACACTGACGTCCCGCTCACCAGATTGAGTAAGGAGAAGGTCACAGTAAGCTGCCTATTGGGTGCTGGGATCCACCACATAATGCAAGCACTCAGGTCACTCAACTGCAAGTACAAGTATGACTCAGTCATTGTCCATGCTGGTGTGAACGACCTGAGATGTACCTCCCTGGACAACATGAAAAGAGACATAGAGGGGCTCTCTGCTTATGTAGCCCAGGCAGGTATGACCCTGACCTTGAGCAGTATCCTACCTTCACCAAGAATGATGCCACAATACAGAGACAAGATGATCAGCTGTAATAGTTGGCTTAATCTATGGTGTCATTCAAAGAGGATCCAATGTCCGTCTGCCTGGGATGATATGCTGGACAAGCCACGCTGATTCGCAGGGGACGGCTTGCACCTGTCACCCCTGGGCTTCCAGAATTTGGCTCAGGCTCTTGCAACCCCCATTGTGCCTTTTTTAGGCAAGGCTCAGATTCTAAACCTACCACCCTAGAACACAAAAAAGGAAGTAAACTAAGGGTGATGCTGCTCAATGCCAGATGTCTCAACCTCAAGATGCACGCACTCAAAGCCCTTCTCAGTATGTGGAACATCGATGTCTGTGCTGTGACTGTAACCTGGTTCAAGGCTCCTGACAGCAGCCCAGCAGTATCAGGTGTTACCTCATATCATGCGTTCCGGCCCCAAAATCCGGACGACACCAAGAAAGGAGAGTGGGTGTCCATATTCATCAAGGACACCCTCACCTCAAGGTTGGTGGCAACACACGATGCATCGGAGACCATCCGGGTGCAATTAACTATAGGCAAGACTGCTCGGCAGTTTGTAGCAGGTTACAGGCCACCCTCTCAAACTCAGGAACCTCACACAGCTTTCCTGGAAACACTGGAGGGGATAAATGTATCTCCAAACACCATCATACTGGGTGATTTCAACTATCCCAATATAGACTGGGATCACTAATCAAGCCCTAATCAAGCCCCAACACTCTAGGCCAAAGGTTCCTAGAGTTCATAACCTCAAATGCCATGGAACAACTAGTCACCATCCCCACAAGAGGAGACAACATACTAGATCACTTCATCACGAACATGGGGTCACAATGTTCAACACCAGAAGTATACCCATCATTGGTGAGATCAAATCATAAACTAATCTCACTGGAAGTCCACATCCCACCCCCACCCCAGATAAAGAACACCACAGTGAAGAACTTCTCAGAAGCCAACTTCACACTTCTAAAGACTGGTGTGGTCTCTTTCAAGGCTCCCAAGCCAGCGGAAACCATTACCCAAGCCACTGAATCACTTACAAATGCCTTCTACCAGCACCTCCAGGACTGCATGGTTCAGGCAATCCCACACAAAACAAAGACTCTTTGTACCAAAGGCATGTGTGCAGTCTGGTGGACCCCAGCCATAAACATGTTCTACATCAGAAGGAAGGTGCTACTACAAGGTAGAGCAAATTCTATAGAAGGGAAGACACCCCTGCTCATTATGCGTAAAGAACTGAGATCTCCCATAAAATCACCCAGGGCACATTTTGAGAGAAAACTCGCTAAGGACTCAGAAGACAATCATGAGGCCTTTTTTAGCTATGTTGGAAACCTGGGAGGTGACTCCCTGATATGCTCAGGATTAGTTCATAATGATGTAAAGATCACTGAACCTACAGACATTGGCAACATACTGGCTGACAGGTTCAGTGCATATTTCTCCCCCCCCCCAAAGGGAGGGATATCTATACCAGGGGATTGTAGCCTCCCAAACATCTCAAATGCTCAGGTGAGAACTGCTCTATCCAAGGCATGAAACACACCATCCATGGGACCGGATGGTGTCCCCGGTTGTGGGCTCCACGAACTCAATGAAGAATTGAACCCGCAGTTCGGGCAGCTGTTTAATCTTGGCCTCACCTCAGGATACGTACCCAAGGAGTGGTGTACAGCAACGGTGGTCCCACTTCACAAAGGTGGCGCCTCCACCGACCCCGGACACTACCGTCCCATCAGCTTGACAAGCCTGGTCTGCAAAGCTATGGAGAGGATCATAATGGAACTTATGAATGAAGACACAGGGGACTTGCAGACTTTGGATCCAACCCAGTTTGGCTTTGTCAAGGGCAATCATGGCTTTTAAACTTGGTTGACTATTTCAGAACGGTCACCAAGGCCATTGACGAGGGCAAAGCAGTCCACACAGCCTACCTTGACCTGGCAAAGGCTTTCGATACAATACCCCACACGGGTATCATTGACAAACTCACCAGCTTAAATGTAGACCCATATGTCACAAGATGGGTTACAAACTGGTAAGTGACAGCACCCACAGGGTCAAGGTTGATGGCGCCATGTCACACTCAAAGCCTGTCACACGTGGTGTCCCACAGGGCTCAGTCCTGGGCCCACTTTTGTTCGGCATCTACTTTTCAGATGTACAAGCAAACACAGGAGGATTATGGCTGACAAGGTTTGCAGATGACTGCTAACTGGGAACCATAGTTGACAACCCATCTGACACAGACATCCTTCAGACGGGTCTCATAGAAACGGATAACTGGTGCCAGAGCCATGGCCTACAGTTAAACGCTAAACAATGCATAGTCATACCCTTTGGGAAGAACAAGGTTACCCCTAGTTCCCATATAGGTGTTACTCCTCTAAGCACAGGAGAGGTTATCAGGGATCTGGCCACCCAGGTTGACAGTAACCTTTCGTTTGACACTCACGTTGCCAAAGTAGTTAGGAAGACCTTCTACATTGCCCACCTCATCATGCAGGGATTCACATCTAGATCAAGGGGGTCATTGTTCCCCTGTACTCATCACTCATCAGACCAATGATTGAGTACAATGCCCCATTCGGACTGTTTCTGACCCAACACCTGCAGCAATTGGACAGGCCCCACACATTGCTCACCAGACGGATAAAAGGTCTCAAATGTATGTCTTATGCTGCCTGACTGCAGGAACCCCAGCTCTATTCAGTCGCCTACCATCTGCTCAGAGGTGGCCTGTGCCTGTCATACTAGGCCATGTCCAACCCGGAATTAATGAACATGCTTCACCTCAAAACCTCTAACTCCATCAGATCTACACGGGCAGGAGACTTAAACCTCAACACGGCTATTCAGAGGGCGTGCTGGAGGGACAGATTCATCACCGAGAGACTCCCTATGCTGTGGAACATCATCCTGGTACATGTGAGGCTGGGCACCTCGCTGGCTTTGTTTGAGAGAAATCATGATCAATGGATGGGTGATCACAGGTATACCCCAGGGATAACCTCAGTGTCACTGCTTGACAGAGGAACAGCAACATAATGGGCATATTATCCTTAGAACTGAAGGGGTGGCGGAAGCCACACAACTCTGGGCAAGGCTTATATATGCCCTAGGGCAGATAGCCTAGTATGAACCTATGCACCTATGAACATAGGCCTGGTGCAGTTCCTGCTATTAGGAGAGTGGTCTGCAGCAAGCTATTTAGTAGTAGGCAGTTTTAGCAATTGCTATTTGACCATGGCTAATCCATGTTGCTTCTTGTTGTGGTACCAAAATGGGGGTGTGGTTATCCATGACATTTATTGCTAGTCACCCTCGTTTTGTAGCTTGTTCCATGTTTTTGCACATGTACATCCCTGTATGAGGTGTGACCTGGTAGTGTTAGGGTGCTGGTGTGGGCTTTGTCCCAGTTGTCTATTACAGCACTGATATCTACATCCTCTATACTGTGTGTGGTTACACTGAACACATCTTGCTGTGTATACTTCTGGCATTGGGTAGCATTACATCTAGGTTCCTATTCCTTGTGGTACCTATGAATGTGGGTATGTGTTTTTGTGGTTTGTGATGGGTGAGGGTGGATGTTAGTCAGGGTCCTCAGGTGTGCATATGGTACATGGTGTTACATTACTTGACACATGGCATTCATGCCTCGGGTGGTGCTGCAGGGCTGCCTCTGTCGGATGCACATACTACACTCCCTGTACATGTTTGGAAGCAGGTTGTGTCATGTTAGGCATCCCTGTTACTATATGAGTTAGTCAGAGCGGGTATCAGTCCCAGTGTTCCTACTGACCAAGTGTATGTGCTATGCGTTGCCTCTTTGCCAAGGCCAGGGCATACTGGGCACTCCTCCTTCTGCCTACTGGGGCAAGGTCAGGTTGTTCCTCCTCTGAGTCACCCTCTGCCTGTGGTGGCCTTGGCAATGGTGGGGGTATGTTTGGCCCAGCCCTAAGCTGGTCCTGCTGCAGCTGTTTCCGCAGGATCATATTATGTAGCATAGCACATATCATGATCATTTGGGTACATGTAGTTGGTGTGTACTGCAAGGCTCCACCAGATGTGTCCAGACACCGGAACCGTGACTTGAGCAGCCCAAACACACGCTCTATGATGTTATGTGTTTGTGCGTGTGCCTCATTATGGCATTCCTGTTCAGGTGTGTGGGCATTTCTGATGGGTGTCATCAGCCATAGCTCAAGTGCATAACCTGCATCCCCCACTAGGTGTCCGTGTGGGAAGTCCCCACTGGCAAAGGATTGGTACAGCTGTGTCAGATGCCAGATGTGGGAATCATGGTAGCTCCCAGGGCAGCCAGCACTCACATTCATTATTATGCCCTGGGCATCACACACGACCTGGCAGTTGATGGAGGGGAATCCCTTGCGGTTCATGTAGGCTCTACGCCGCTCACCAGCTGGTGCTTTGATGCGTATGTGCGTGCAGTCTATTGCACCCAATACCTCAGGGTATCCCGCTATTTGCTGGAAGAGACGCATATTGCTGGCCACAACCTCACGGGCATTGGGGAAATATACATGATCACCGACATGTGCTGACATGGCATCCAGGAACTGGTGCAGTACCCTGGAGGCTGATGCCTGTGATATCCCCATCATATCACCAGTTGGTCTCTGGAAGATACCTATTGCTAGTATTCTTAGGCCAACACATACCTTGGTTTCCACTGGGATGGGTTCCCCTCTGTTGGTTCTGTGTGTGAGGCGTGGCCTGCACAGCTCAACAATTTGCTGCAGAAGGTCTCTGTCCACTCTGTAGCGCTCTACTATCTCCAGCTCATGTAACCCATGGTAGGTGACCCTGGGCCTGTATACTCTTCTCCTTCTCCTCACTCTGGGTTGTCTGTCAGCATCTGCATTGTCATCACCCTCAGCAATTCGCCTATGCCTGATTATAACAGCTATGGCAGCCCCTAGCATTTCTGCTCTGAGTTCAGCTTTTTTCAGTTTTCAATTCTGATAGCTTACTTTCTTGCAGTATCTCTTGTGAGAAACACCCTGCACTGCTGTTTGCAGTGTTTTAAGTGCTGGGTTGGGCTTCTAGTCTGCCTGTGTGATTGCCTGCTTCCAATTGTTTCCAGCAATTAACTCCAGCAGTATCCTCTGGCAGTTTTCCTGTATTTTGGTTGTTTCCTGTTTCCTCTCTCTTTCCTCAAGGGGAGCAATGTGCACACCAGCTTAGGCACGCTCACAGTCACTTAAACGCGCGTACACATCCTTACACGGTGTTACATGTGTGCACACATCCTTAGACGGTGTGAAGTTGGCTGATTCATGTTAAAACGCGTGCACACTGCCTTCCACACGTGCACGCCCACGCAAACCGTTGTAAACGGTTTGCAACACGCTCCCACATATTGAATCTGGCTTACACACGTGCACACGCGCGCATGCACGTATATCAAGAAAGTTTGAGTGTAGGGATAGTGTGCACCCTCTGTTTCTTGAGTTTTCTAGTGTTCTGTTGGGACACACCTCTCTTCCTGATGTCTGTCTGTCATCTGTCACGTTACATTGCCCTCCAATCTGATACATTTATTTCTATCATTCCCCCCCGTGATGTCACCTACCTCTTACTCTGTTCCTCCCCCTTCTATAACTCTTACACTACTCAGAAAGTGCTCATTACCTATGTGGCAGTGTGATTCAGTATTGTAACCCTCATTTACATAGGATTGCCTAGTAATGCTTAGTTACATGTCTTACACGGAGCTTCCCCCCTTGACAACCACTAAACGGAGGCCATATTGTTTTTGGTCTGCAAGTCCCTCCATTGGCATTCCATGTAATACATAAATCCCACAATTGTGGGCTTATAAGCTTTGGTTTTCAGTTTTAGGTAGCGCACCCCGTTTGCACGGGTGTGCGCTGCAGTTACACATCATAATCCCACGGAAAAAAAAAAGTTGTTTAAAATATTTTTCCAACACTTTTTCATGCCAATGGCCACATATTTGGCCATTGGCATGCTTAATGAAACATATGCACCCTTTATTTGGAGCTGACATAGCTCCGTTTTCATTTTTGCAGAAATGTACTCAGTTGTCAGCTGAGTACATTTCTGCAGCTAACACGTCCGTTACACGGACTGGTTTGGGCTTCTTGGATCGCTCATATACCTCATTTGCATATCTTTCAGCTGCAAATGAGGTATTGAGCATTTCCACACCCAGTCCGTGTAAGAGACGTGTTAGCTGTCTCTTACACGGAGGTTTGGGCTGTTCCTGAATCGGGAGGCTTACACGGAGGCTTACACTACTCTTGAACTCCGTGTAAGCCTTCCTGAATCTGGCCCAGTGTGTTCCACTGGTGGCACCCTTTATAAAGAGCATACACCTCCCACCAGATACAGACGGCCAGAGATCACCACAGAACACTACAGGTCACCTCCTGATAGTTGTGATAGATGACCTACATCACCCTGTAGAGATGCTAGAATGAGGACATCCAGAGATGCAGCAGATGATAGTAAGGCAGGTAGAAAGTGTGATTGCTATTGCCAGACCAAATCTATTGCCCTGGCAGACACTGCAGAAAATATTAACATAAATAGAAAGAAACAAACAGCAAAAAATAAATAAGCTAATAAATAAAAATAAATAAATAATAACATATATTAAAAATAATATAATAATTAATAATATAATAATATTAAAATATAATAATGTAATAAAAATAATAATAACTAAAAAAGACAAAAATCAAGAGAAAGAAATTAAAAAGCAAAAGCAGTTATGACTAATGTGTACTACACTGTTTTACAGAACTGTCCCTAGAGGAGTAAAATGCTGTTAATTAGGCAATGGTAAAACATTGCAACACAGCTACCAAACAAAAGGGTACTATACTAGTAGGTGTGCTACAAATGACCAGATTAAATGCCACCTAAGCAGTTCCTCTGTGGGTATGACATGTGACCAGTGAATGAGTTACAAACAATGAGCTGAAGGGCAATAGAAGCTGGTTTAAACAAAAATAGGAATCATAAGTATTCTGCCCACAGGAGCTATGACTATGATAAGAGACTTAGGGACACAGGTGGACAGTAGTCTCACCTTCGATAACCACATCGCCACAACAGTCAGGAAATCCTTCTATGTGGCACACCTCATCACGAAGGGCTTTTCATTCAGGAAAAAAGGAGGTTATTGTCCCACTGTACTCATCCCTCATTAGACCCATTATAGAATACAACGCCCCATTTGGTATGTACCTCTCAAGACATCTGCAACAACTGGAAATGCTGCAGAATACCTCACTAAAAGAATCACAAGCCTAAAGCAGATGCCCTATGCTGACCATCTAAAAAACCTCCAGCTATACGCTGTTGCATATCATCTACTCAGAGGTGATCTCTGCTTAACATACAAGGCCATGTCAAACCCAGAACTGTTGGAAATGCTACACTTAAAGAAATCCCAATCCCTCAGCACCACATGCTCCAGGGATCTAAACCTTATCATCACAATGAAGAAAACATGCTGGAGGGATAGGTTCCTGACCCAAAGATTCCCCAGACTCTGGAATAGACTGCCCATACATGTCAAGCAGAGCTCCTCTTTGGCCCTCTTCAAAAGGAACCTTGATGATTGGATGGGAGATAGGAAATTCACCCCGGGGATCACGTCAGTCGCCTTGCTAGACAGGGGTCCAGGAAAGTAAATATTGTGGGAAGAAATAGCCAGGGAATTTTTATGGCTAGGTTTGTATAGGCCCTAGTGCCAATAGCCTAGTACCAACTATGAACATATGAACCTATGACCAATGGTAACTATGCCATGAAGGCACAGCCACAGAAATGAAACTGCAATAAACTTGTTCCTTAGACACCTTGTTGCAATAATGTAAAATGAAATAGGACAGTTACCAGTAAACATCAAATGGTAGCCAGTACAATAAAGGTCCATGTTATGTGAGATGTGACTGTCACAGGGGAGGGGGTTAAATGGGCAATAGAAGAATACTAGCCAGGAGGACCAGGGCATTGCGTAGAACTGGCAGGGGGTATGGTTATGCGTGTGAGAATATGGGAAATTAAGCATAATGCTCAGGTTAGAAGTAGACTATGGCACAAAGGTTGTGGTGAAATGCTTATTGTTAGGCCAGTCATCATTATCATTTCATCAGTGGCAATCCCAAGAGGTAAAATGGATGGTGGAACATGTCAACCTATATTGACAAGCTATATATTACAACAGGAATACAAAAGCTTATTCAGTGATTAAACTAAGCAGTAGCAATGTAAAATGGACAATAATACAGATATTTAGAAAATATGTTGTTACAACATCAATAGTATGCATGTACCCATACACCTGGAGACTCTTATGAGGTGGAAAATCAACTAGGTGTCCTCTATTTCACCAGGAATTGAAAAAAAAAAGAAAAGAAGAGATATCCATGACTCACATGTCCTACATCTGGGTGAACAGTTATGCCTAAATAATCATAAGTAACGACCTGTCAGTATTTCATATTACAAAAATCTGGAGCATGTTCTCTAGTCTCCTCTTCCCATTAGCTAAGGAAGTCATGGTGGCATCTCTTCAGGTCATCTACACTTGAACTGCTAACCAAAGCAGATGATGCCTGTGGCTTTTTTTACCACCCTGGCAGGTAGTGCCAGGCATCAACTTTGCACTGAAAAGCATCAAAGGAGTCCCTCAGCAGGTACTCATGGTGCTCCCCCATTGCAGAGGTACAGAAATACTTTTGGCTCCTTTCTGCACCACTTGTGAGGCCTTCTACACTTGGCACCATCAGAAACCACAGTCAATTCACAGGCTGACTCTAGAGGAGAATGGTAACAAATATGCATCAACACACATTGTATGTATCACATGATGCACATGGGCAGGCAGTAGGGCAGCACAAAGAAGCCCAGTGCCACCATACAACTGTATGTTAATGAACAGCATGCCAGGGTAGTGTTTGGTGAAAGACACGCATGTACATTTTTGTCATTGATGCATGTATAGAGTCAGGCATACGCTTCATTGCACAGTCTAGGGCTGATATACATTGCTTTTAAAAATGCATTTCAAAAACATTTGCCCTAAACTGTCTCATTAGCATAAGTATCATGCTATAAGCCTTGAAACTGAGTGATAGAAATAGATGTAGCTATTGCGGTGCTCACTGTGTTATGGAAATTTGTGGAAAAGCAACTGAACAGTAGTAGATACTACAGGAGTCACTTAACAGAGGTAAGTCCTGTCTTCAGCCGCTATCCGCTTTATTAAGGGCAAATGAACCGCTAAAATGTGAGGAGAATATATACATATATATATATATATATATATATATATATATATATATATATATATATATATAGGAACACTACGAAAGCCCGAAACTGCAGAATACCGACACCCACAATACCGATGCCCAGAAGAACTAAACTTCAGAATCCCAACGGTGAATAATGGAGGTAAGTTTGTCATTCTCCCAAGTGTAGTGCGATCACAGGGTAGGTATATTTAAGGTACGGGGGGAGTGGGGGGTGCAGGGGACTTGCCCCCCTGCATACATGTTGTTATTGCTGGTTTTGGGGTTTATTTTGTTGTTTTGTTGATTTTGGTATTTTGTAGTTTTGTTCTTCTGGGCATTGGTATTTTCAGTGTTGGTATTGTGCGGTTTCGGATTTAGTAGCGAATATATATATATATATATATATATATATATATATATATATGGATTCACTTTATAACCTTGAAATACTGAAATATCGAATTTCAGTATCTCGAGACTATAAAACCGAATCCACAAAACACCGACACAAAAAAACACGAAATTCACAACACCGAAAAAACCGCACACACTATACCACACATACACCACAACACCCACATCACAACATAAACAAACAAAACTACACACATACACAGCTCATACACACATAAGCAGGGGGCAAGCCCCTGCACTTCTATGTGGGGGGCTGCACCCCCCACACCCCCCTACTTATATATACTAACTCCGAGATCGCACAAACACAAAACAAAAGCCAACTCACACACGCACATTCTCCGACCCCTCACACACATCAAACACATCAGCACACTCACACACACTCTAACTCCCACTCAAAACCCTTAGAAAACACTTACCTGACATAACACCTACATCCACACATGGCACCGTGCACCATCAAAACACAATCCCGGACATTACGCAGCGTAAGGTCATAACCGCAAATTCGACATATATTTGAGTTCACGATTATGACCTTTAACTATTTTTAACATTTGGCTTTATAGTCTTGAGATACTGAAATTCAACATTTCAGTAATTCGAGGTTATAAAGTGTTTATATATATATATATATATATATATATATATATATATATATATATATATATATATATATATAGTTAAAATCTTTTTAATTTCTCCAAGTCTTTTGGGTTTCTAATACCATGACGGGAATGCACCCCATTCCTAAATCAAAGTACGATTAAAGTTCATGAAATTAGTATTGTTTTAATCTTTGATGTCAGCCAAAAGTGCTCTTTGGAGCATCCACAGTGTGCCCAGTAATGTCTCCTGCAATTTGTATGGAGTTATATGGATTGGTAACATATCTAAATACGATTGTAGACTTTTTTTTTTTTTTTTAAGACCCATTGCTCCTACTACTATTGGAAATGTATGGGCATCTTTCTTCCACATTGCTCTCTTTTCTACCTGCAGATCCTGATATTTTATGACTTTGTGTCTCTCTGTATGCAAGACACTGTAGTCACTGGATGTGGTGATTTCAATGATCAATGCTACTCTTGTCTTCTTTTCTTGAGCCACTCTATCCAGTTTTCTAGTATCTATCTTTTGAACTGTTGGTAATGGGTGTTCCCATGTGACATAAACTTTATAATTTTCCGTGAAGCTTTGTGGCTCATGTTTCCAGTGTTTTTCAGCCACTCCAGTACCATAATGTTTGCACAATCCCCAGTGCAACAATCTTGCCACATTATTATGCCTTTCAGTATACAGTCCTTCTGCCATTAGTATGTCGCAACATGCAACAAGGTGTGCAACTGTTTCCAATTTGGTTTTACAAAACCTACATTTGTCTGTTTTCCCACATTTTTAATGGACATTGTAAACCAATGTGTATGCAGCCCACTATCTTTGACTGCCAATATTAACCTTTCATCTCTTGGTTTGAATTTGCCTCTCCTTATCCATTTCTGCATTCATTCCTGATTAACATGAGGTTCTTCCAAAAGTTTTATATACTTGCAACTATATTTATGCTTTTTCCACATTCCTTGCCTTCTCATCTGGTCCTTCTCCTTATATTCTTTCTTTTCTTTTTTGACACATTCAGTTGCTGCCTGAGTTTTATTCACTTCTGGTTTGATTTCCATTCCTGTTGGACACTGATATGCTTCTGCTAAATTAAGCAGAGAAGTCATCTCAGATTTATTCTCTTCATGTTTCAAAACTTTCACTACGTTTGGGTCTTGTGAGGTCAGAAGATATGTGTGGAGTGCTACAATTGCAAATCTATGCATATAATCCATTTCGAGGATATCCCTCCTTCAGAACTAGGAATATATAATCTTGGTATGCACTGATTTTTATAAATCATTTGGTGAACATGAAGCATCCTTCTTGTTTTCCTATCTAATCTATCCAGCATATTTTGGGGCCAGTAAATCACTCCAAAACTGTAAGTTAGGACAGGAAGAGCAAATTGGTTTATAGCTTGAATTGTGTTCCTAGATATCAGTGCTGTTTTCAGGATTGATTTGTCTTCTGCAATATTCCTTACTAAGTTTTATTCACATTTGTTCATGTTTTATTGTTGATCCTTCATCAATTCCCAAGTATTTATACACTCCCTCTTGCTCAAGTTCTTTTATATCACATTCTTGTCCCAAACTGATGTTTTCCTGATGTTGCAGTTTTCCTGCTTTAAAGGTTGCTTTTGCACATTTATCAAGACCAAATGACATTCTTATATCATCTGAAAAAGTTTTGACAACTTGCAGCTGTGCTTTCAGTTCCTCATCTGATGAGCTATACAGTTTTAAATTATCAACAAAGAGAAGATGAGAAGTATTTACACTTTGTTGTTTTCTAAGAGCAAAATTATAGCCATGGCATAAGCTGTTGAGTAGATAGTTTAATGGGTTAAGGGCAAAGTGGAATAGCAGCGGTGACAGTCACCCTGGAATATCTCCCTTTTAAGTTTTATCCCTGGGATAATAATTTGTCCTTTATCATGGCTTAATTGGAAAGTGGTCTGCCACTGTTTCATGGTCACTGTAATGTAATTGATCAGTGTAGAGTGTATCTTATACATTTTAAGCACTCTTTTATCCATGAATGTGGGATACTATCAAATGCATTTTTGTAGTTAATCCATGCCATACTTAGATTCTTCCCCTTTTTACAGTTCTCCACTATGACTTTATTTAACAACAAATGATCCATTGTTCCATATGACTTTCTTTTATTGCCCTTTTGTTCTACTGTCATAATTGAGTTTTCTTCTAAATGACTATAAACTCTGTCAGCATCAATTCCTGTGTATAGTTTACATGTCATCGGAAGGCAAGTTATTGGTCTATATTTTTTAGGCTGTTGTTGTAGGGGAAGAGGTTGCTCCACATCTACCTGCTGAAAGGGAAAGCGTGGATCAGGAAGGTGTGAGAGGAAACTCTGCAGTACAATAAAGCAGTGTTTTAAAGATTACAGAATGGTGTAACATGTGAAGGAGTAAGGGGACACAGACTGTATACAGATATAGGAAATGACTGCTTAAAAGTGAGTTCTGTTTTTTTATTGGGTAGGGGGGACTCCATACTACCTGCAGACAGCTGGTGAAGAGCACAGGCTATGGATGCCTGGGACTGGGGCTGAGGTGGGCAGCATTAGGTCAGATATACAGTGCTGTGAGGCTGTGTTAGGTGTAGAATGAGCAACGCTATGCATCACTGACAGACAGGACTGTGCTGTGATGCATTCTGTCTCTGTATTTGTATTATATATGGAGCATGGTAGGCAATGTGGAGTGTGAGTAGAGAACAGGTTTACAGACACATAGCTAGTATCAATATGAGGAGCACATGATGACCATGCCTTAATAGCATAGGTATGCACAGGCTATTGACAGGGTGCATGCCACAAAATGATCCACCCCCAACTGTCCTACTGGGATATTATTAGGAATTTTCCTATGATAGTGGGGCATGGCGGGGCTGGTGGAACTGCTGCCTCATAGGTATGTATACACCACAGTAGGTGCTACATATATGATACGATCATTGCACAGACATATATATGTAGATGCTACATATGCAATATGTCTGTGCAATGACCATAACTGTATATTCACATTTACAGGTTGTGACATGGCACCAAAGGAAGAAAGAACCTACAGAAGTTCTCCCAGGCAGACACAGAAGTGCTGTTGACAGAGCCTTCAGTGATTGTGTGTGTGTGTGTGTGTGTGTGTGTGTGTGTGTGTGTGTGTGTGTGTGTGTGTGTGTGTGTGTGTGCATCGTGTGAGCTGGTAATGGATGTAAATGAGATGGCCTCAACAGAGCAGTCCATCAGGTCTAGTGAATGGTCACTGATATACCCACGAGTAGGCCCAAGCCTTTGCATGGGAAACAGTGGCCATGGCTGAGTATCTGCAATCACAGAACATTCTAACTGTCATGGGGGAACAGAATAGACTTTGATAGTTGGTGGAATTCTAGATGTGGAAACCAAGCTGGATGCACATTTCCACATCTCAGTGATATACCAGGCTGGTACTACCTTATGTCAATAACAGAGTTTAAGAAGATGCATATGCCATAAGTGCAGGGATGGTCTGGGAAGCAGATTTCATGATGTACCACTCGAGTCACCTGCATTTACATTCTTTGTATATTCGTGATAAATAATGTTGTTGCGTTACTGGCTGGTGGTATTGTAACATATTAGTAATGTCATGCACTGGTGTTTATCTGTCTCCTTTCACAGGAGCTGCAGTTATAGAGTCATCCACCAAAGAACAGGGCATTCTTGATGTTGGTGCAGCGCTGGGCACTGATGGAGACTGTGGCCTTAGGTGACATAGAGGGCAAAAGTCTGCAATCAGCAATAGTGACTGTGGAAAGTACACTATCTCCCACATCAAGCAACACAATTCTGTTTTGCGGAACCTCCCCCCACCTCACCAGAAACTATAGAAGTACAGGTCATGCCCTACCCACCTACTCATGAAGCATGTCCTTATCCTACCCATGCACTTGCAGTGGGCAATGGACATCCACATGGTGTGAAGAATCAGGTTCTGAATGGTGGTGCAGTGGTCATCACTGCCATATCATCCAGTTATTGCTGCCTGAGATGTATGCCTCAGTGGGCATTACATAATGAATATACTGGTTAGTTATCCAGGGACAGACAGATGCCACAGCAGAAAGGATAGGTGGACTATGTGATCTGCATGAGAAGATACAATGAGGGTTTTCAATACATGGCCTACCTCAATAGTGTATTGAACAGACACATGAGTGTGTCCACTGCTTCTATGCACTGTGGCTGACGAGCCCAAAGCCACTGCTTATTTTCCTAAAGTGTGGGTACACTTCATATGTCAAGCAGGTCACATTTACGTACTGCTGCTTACTTCACACCACCCACCAGTGGAGTACATCATGAAGTATGGCATAGCACCCTAGAAGGGGTACATGTATTTCAGGTACAGGCAACAGACAGGTGGTCATAGTCTTGTGATTTGCAATTTTTATTCTGCAAGCAAACATTGATACAAGTGTAATTTCTTATCGGGAACTCACCAGTGGCTGGGGTCATCTAACTTCTGCTTTATTTCCTTCCCACTTTAGGTTCCACAACACCTTTCACTTACACATACACTCAAAGCATCTTCTGCAAATGCAAACTCTCAACACTATCTTAAACAACACTTTGCAATTTACTGTAGAAATCACTGCCCTGGAATGGCTCCTGCTTCCTGAAATTGGTAATATACCAAAGAATATCAATGGAGAGTTGAAACAAGATCTCATTTGCAGAGGTGTCTATCACTTCATTTGGTAAATTTGGAAGCATACAGGACAATTGAGATTTCTGAAGAAAATATAAAGATGTACCATTTAAACCCTTCTGCCAACATGTAAACTCTCTGGGTGAATCTAGCTGAAAGCTCCATCCAATATCTCTGTTGTTGAACATCACTGCTAAGGAAACTTAAGGACATGTACGTTATCTGATGAACATTTTATTTACAGTCATCCATATCAGTGTGGTATGTAGTGGCAGTTCAGAAGCTAATGAAATCCAAGAATATAAGGCTGACAAATGTACTTTTGCAGCACAGGAATAGCTAGATTTTCCAGTCAAGCAAAGATATAGACAGATATTTAAATATGCTTATGGTGATCTCTTATCCATACAAAAATTAAACGGATCTCAGAAAAATACCAGAAAACTAATTTTTAATAGAGGTGATGTTTTCAAGATTGCTGCTTTTAAAACAAATGTGCAAGCTCATGACAGCCCTTTAAACATCATATGTAGTAACAAGAAAATCTGGTCACCTGAATGGGAAAACAAGGCAAGAAAATGAAAGCCTTTTTAAACGGAGTGACAGATACTTCCTCTCATAGGTAATTGAGAAACTGGACTTCAAAGAATACTTCAGCAAAAAAGTCCTCCTTGAATACAGTAAGTAATGGCAAAATAAGTTTTGTCGCAGTGGAAAGTCCATTGCACCTCCCACCATCCTTATCTACATATACTAACTCATCAGTCAAAGATAGGGGCAAGCAGAAACAGAAAAAAAAAACAAAACAAAAAAACCAACATAAAGTGGCCTTGCAAAAACAGTGATCATGTTGTGTCTAAATAATTCAAGCAAAAGTAAAGAAAGCCATGCTAGATTAAAAGCCCACACACAAAAATCATAAAGCAAACCATAAAAGGCATAGACACAACCATAAAAACACCATAAAGCAAACTAGCAAAAACATTTCACTAAAACCAATACAACTATTCTTAAATTATTCAAACCAATCAAAAATCCAAGTGCAACCAAATTCCAGTATATAAGCAAAATAAATAAAACATCCTGAAGCATACAAACATTAAATATGGCCAAAGCTGTACAAAAGCCTTAAAATATAGAATACTGTAATTAGTAATGACAAAATATAGCACTGATTATGAAACAACTATAAAATAATATACTAATTTTGCTAATACTAATTTAAGACAGACTAAACAACACATGAAGTAAACTACATCAACTGAATGCAGAAAATCCATGGCAGACACCAACTACCATATGGAATAATACTGCATTTCTTTCTTTTTAGAAAGCTGCAAAAGAAATTTTCTTAAAATCTTCTGGAAAGAAGTTCTTGCAGACATGCTAAGCAAACATGGGAATGGGGTACGAAATGGAGAATAATCCCATTGGATCCGAAAAAGAGCTCATGCAGAGTTTTGCCAAGACCACTCATCACATTTTCATAGTGTCATAGCTTAATCATCATTTATTTTGCATTTAGGCTCATAAAGCCTTCTAGATACATAGATGTCAGACATGGATTCATACTTCCAACCACCTATCAATGAATCTAGACTACAACTGAACTGTTTATTATATTATGTTTTTCGAATCTCAATAAGAACTTTGTTCTAGGTGGTAGCCAAGTTATAAACTTATCTTCTTGTACAGCATTGTTTATAATTGTTAAACCTCACAAGCAACTTCAGACATTTCTGAAAGAGTAGCTGAACTCAGCTTCAAATATAATCATGTAGTTTCCTTATTAAAAGCAGAACCTAAGCATGACTTGCTCCTTATTGAGCAGTAACATGTGCCATATAGACCTTGTGGTTTTAACCTGTCTATATAGTCAGAAAACTGGTCTCTAAAAATAAACTGGGTAAACCTCCTTTGTAGTAATTTGGCAAACTAACTTCTAGTGAAGTGTATGCGCAAAATGTTGCATTACAAGTAAATGCAGGCCATACTGTAGCTTTCTAAAGTTCAGCGAATAACAGAGGGTACCTTCTGCATCTGGATTTGTAAAGAGATCCAAGCTATCTTAGGACTTTAGGTGTTGCTGTAGCAGTATTCTATGTTAAATAGGAGATTTTTCTCAGTATGATCACCCTTATGACTTTTCCAGTATTTACTGCCTGTGTTATTGAAGGCTAAGTTACTCTGAAGTCTATTCCTATCAAATTCCATGAGTTTATGCTTATTGGCACTTAACGTCAAATACACAGGCCTGGATTCATGAACACCTGCACTTAGTGCTACATCATGTGCTATATTTTGTCATTACTAATTACAGTATTCTATATTTTAAGCAGCTTTGCACTTCATGCCCAACCTCAGAACAAGGGTAAGCAGTATAATATGCTAATGAAGGCATAAGTAGCTGAAGTACATGCTAATTAAGCAATCCAACATGGCAGAGCTATTCATGGATGTAAAAAGTACACTCAGTGCTCCCGTTTGCCCTGAAAACCAATAATCTTTGGAATACAGCCATGAACACACTTATATAAAAAACACTAAGGGTTGCTGCTGTCATCATTGAAATGTATGTGCAACAGGCTTTAATTCAAGTTGCTGCATCCAGACCAGCTGAGAAGGAGAAGGGTGTTCAGACCCCATTTGACTTATCAAGGACTGATATGATACAGATATTGTAGTGCACTGGGTGGACAGGGATACTCTAGAGGAAATATGCAACCTCTGGGACCTCAACTGAGGGTCCAGGGAAATTGTGAAGAACCTATTCCAGTGGAAACAATGGTATGGATAGCATTACATATACTAGCTATAGGTACTTTCTAGAGATACACAGGGTATATATTAGGAGTGTCACAGGCCTCAGCTTCTGAATTATTACATAAGTTTCTAACTATAATGTTACAGCATCAAAGAATCATATCTGTTTCCCACATACTCCAGAGATGAGAGCAACAACCATGCAACAATGCTATGCCATAGCACACTTCCCTGAGATTCTGGGGGCCATAGACTGCACACACATAGAAATAAAAGCCCCACCTTGTGAACAGGGAAGGAGGTACTTCAACAGAAAAGGATACCACTCTATTAAGTGTCAGGTTGTCTGTAATGCCCAAGGGATCATCTACAATGTGTGTGTAGATAACTTTGGCAGCTTCCACAACTCACACATATGGCACATCCGTGACCTGGGCACAAGGTTTACTAGGGGTGACTTTCCACAAGCACTTCTAGTGGGGGAGGCAGGTAATGCAGTGGAACCTTACGTCATAACAGCCATGAGAAACCCACACAACCCCGCTAAGCAAGGCTACAATAATGCCTATGCTAAAACTAAGAATATGTACTCAACTTGTTCAAATCAAGGTTCCAGTGTCTAAACACTGCAGTAATATCCAGCCACCTCTTTCAAAATACTCACAGTCTGTGTCATGTTGCACTATGTAATTCTCAGGAAACAGCTACAATAAGGGTAACAGGGCCCAGGACCATAGTTCCCAAGACCACAGGCAGGGCCAACAGATACAGATGATGGGTCTGAGAAAGAGTGACCAGCTGCAGATGGTGGTTTCAGATATAGGCGTGCACAATATGCCATGGCTCTGGCTAAGAGACAAAGGATAACACACACACATTGACTATCTAAGTGAAAAACCTAAGATCTTAAGCACATACAAATATTAATGCTGATGCCTGCCAAAGTCCTTAACATTTACTTAACCATGTGAACAGGGAAGGAGGTACTTCAACAGAAAAGGATACCAGCATGTAATGGTTATGTTCTGTCAGAATCAGACAGAGTCAGTCCCCAAGGACACATCTCATAGCTGTATATTAATAAGGTAAGCATGAAACCTGTAAAAAAAAGACATATATAAACAATTGCCCTCATATTCAAACATTAATGTTGCTAAGATAAAATGCAGCTCAATGTTACAGTGATGTCAGCGTTAACTCATGACTGATTTACACAATGTACGTATATGACTCTGCCCAATACTGTCCATCATTTCAGTTGACATGATCAATGTGCATACACCAACAGTGAGCAGGGCAAATGTTAGCATCATTTGTACAAGTATAGTATCAAGCAATAATTAACTGTCTAGTATGACTGCATTACAAAGAATCACACAACAAATGTAATGAGGGTTAATAAGTATATAACCAATCATCTATAAATGTGCAGGAAAAATAAATAAAAAATACATTTCTTCTGCAATAAATAAAATTAAAGCAAGCTTGTGAGTAAGCAAGTATAAGCTATCCACTCTAAGTATCAGACATGTACACAATCGTAAGTCACAAAGAAATGTGCAAAGGGCAGGGCACAGTCAATATCACTTGCACAGTTTGGGGGAGGGGAACTACAGGATGGCAAGCCGGACACCAAAGAAGTGAGTGTGTACAAGTGAGAAACAAGTTTTTCAGCAAGTGTACAATTGTCAGGGCAAGGCAGGAGTATGGAACTGAATCGAGAGAGGTGGCGGCAATTAACAGGATACCCCAACCCCATGTAGAAAATGGGAAAGGGGGGGGTTGATGATGATAATGATGATGATTCAATTGTCAGGGCCTGTAGTAGGAAGTTTATATCAGCTAGCACTAATGTTTATATAACTTGTGCGTGTATGTGAGGTGGTATGGGCAAGAAGGTTTTTAATGTGCGTGGGCCTACATGAACACAATCAAAGCACTTGTGCTAGCACTACATTCTGGCATCTTGGACAGGTATGAGACATGCACGGTATAGTAGTCAGTTCACCATCATTTCCCCTGACCACGAGAACTACCTCTGCCAGGAGTTGCACTATTTGTTCCATGGCCCTGACTAGAAGTTGGGGTGCTGCCTGAATATAAATGATGCTGGACCAGCTCTCATGACTGCCTTCATGACCACAACCACATAGCCTATAACATTTGGGTGTGGATACATCAATCACTTTCAAAGTGGAAGCAGTGCCACTAAGGAGCGGGATTTGTCATGGTACATCAGCTAATACTTGAAGATGTAGGAGCTCTTTAGTCACATGGATGTTGAGACTCCCCCTAGCAGATATTCCACGCCAGACACTGCCTGATCCAGTGTGTCATTCATCCTATTCAAGGTGTCACCCACATGGTTCAGGAAGTTTGCATGTCAGAATGCACAACATTTAGTACTCACATTATCTCTTCAGAGGCCCTGGTGGAACATGTCTGTGTCTCCAAGATGGCCCTACATATACATTGCATGGCACCTACTGACACACTAATGTCAGGAGAAGGGTGGACAGCAGGCCTCCTCTGAGCACCTTTACAAACACCCCTGTATGGTACATCACCTTCAAAATAGCTAGGTAGCAATTCAGACAGCTCTCCATCTGGTATAATCACACCACCCTGATCAACATCAGCCTGTCATATTTCTGATGGCTCTTAGTCATGGGTATATGCAGGCATACTGACTGAGTCTAAAATATAGGCAGGGAATGTGGGAGCCACAACCTCAATGTTAGACTGACCCTCTGTATCCCAAGATTGTGCCTCTTCATCACTGGCATCATCATCAGAGGCTACTGATACTCCGACATCATGCAGTAAGAGTTCTACAGACAACACGTAATGAATACAACTGTGAGAAAGAAACAGATTAAGAACTGATCGAACCTATGTTATTTAAAAATGAAGTTAATCAATAATACAAGCAACTGCAGTTAAGAAACTACTTAAATAAACCAACATAATGTGTATTACTATGAAAAAACATGTATGTTCCTCCCTTCTGCAGGTAGTCATTGCAAATTAATACCCAATGTGCCTAGACAGAAGAAATGCAGATGAAAGAGGGATGATAAATCTTAAAATGCAAATCACACAATAAACAGCAACAAGCCCACCATACACCTGCATATTAAGTAGCAGCTTATGCAACAATCTGCTCACCATTTTCCTTCGTCCCCCCCTCCTCTCTCTGTCTCTCTCTCCATCTGACTCTCCCTTCTCCACCATCTCTCTCTCTCTCTCTCTCTATATATATATATATATATATATGTATATATATTTTAAAAAAAACATAATTATTACTATAGCATACCTAAAAGTTTAGGAATAAATTAAGGCTTTACCTGCATTATTTGGATGATATTTTATCATTTGGCAGGATAGTTAGGAACAACTTTCATCTTTTATGAACTATATTAATAAAAACACTAACTTTCTGAATTTTACATATAATTTTAGTATCAAGCAGGCAGCATATTTGGATGTCTTGCTTATAAAAGATTTTAATAATGGGAGGTATTTATCAACTATTTATAGGAAGCCAACATATTCGAAAGTTCTTTTGCACAAAAGCGAGCTGTTATCAAGGGGCAATTAGTAAGAGCAGCCAGTATGATAACATTGCATGAGCAATTTCAAGAAGAATGTAACTCATTACGTAATATGTTTTGTAATAGAGGTTATCCCGAACCTTTACTTGATGAACTGATGCAGGAACTTAGTTTGAAAAGGGAAAGAGGCTATTTTTTTACCCATCCTAAATTCCCTCAAAGGACGAATGACTATGGCATCATCATAGGGGGATTGGACATATTCGTAATATATATAGGAAGGGGTTAAATGTTAAAAATGTATTCAAATCCACCAATATTCCTAATAAAGTGCAATATCACATGAAAATATGTGGTAGATGCAATATATGCAAGTACATCTTAGTGTGTGATCGAGTGTTTATTAACAATAATAGGATTAATATAAATGGAAGATTTGATTTTAGCTTGATGGGTTTAGCACATGCAATGATTTGCCAATGTTGCCATAGTTTTTATGTGGGTAAAATGGAATGAAGACTTCATGACATGTTTACGAGCACATGTACGATGTAAGGAAGGAAAGAAGTATGAATGCACTTTGGAGACATATTGCGGAAAACCCAGGGCATCATTTTAAGTTTATAGTTTTGGAAAAAGTAGTAAGAAATCCTTAGGGGGACCATGGACTATCTTATTGGAAAAACAAGAACTCCACTGGAAGTTGTTGCTTAATGTATATAATTGGCCAGGCCTTAATGATAGTACTCCAGTAGCACCATTACTTAAGTTAAAAGCTCTTGAAAGATATTTTTTAAATTATCATTTTAAATTATCTGTTTTATTAGGTTTAAATATGTCTTAGTTGCTGCGGGAATTGTTTCAGGCTGCTGGATGTTAACTATTTTTAACATTATACACATTAAAATTTCATCTATTAATGTACATACGTCATTGTACCTTTAAATTTTACAGTGAATCAAGTGACTTGTGATACTATTTAAACTTCAGGTTTTCTGAATGAAGTTATCTGATGAAGTTTTACAGTGGTAAAACAAAAGTGGTTATTTTTTACATTTGGATTAAATACAGTTCATATTTTTCTTGCTTGGGGAGTTTTTTTGTCTGTTTTTTAGCGTACAGTTTTTTCTTTTACTGGTCTGTCATGTGATATCTTCGATACCTAAAAGTTCCCTAGTAGACACAGTTCTGCATCCTTCACCTGAGGACCTATGTTGCATATGAATCTGAAATCCCTTGATGAGTTGTTTGATCTTTTACAGTGGGCAGGAACTGTTACAATAACAGGATCACCACCACCATTAATAACCCTCCTTTCCCATGCAATAGCAGCTGCACATAATCATTGTCATGTCCTCCCACTGTATTGTCGTCACTGACCACCTATTCCTGAAAACAGTTATGAGAGGTCTTGTTATCTCTGTGCCTGTCTAACAGATCTGAGTGGTGTCAACATAGATCCTGCACAATCACATCATTTTCTGCATCTGTGAATGGTCATGTATGTGTCCCAGATTCTTGTATGTGATGAAAAATAGGGAAAAAAATTTACTTAAGCAAAGTGACTGGTAACAAAACATATATGAATGTATGCAAGCAATCAAGACCAAAAAAAAAATAGAATGTGTGGCTCTCTAGGAGTACACATAGGTAATGCATAACTATAACGATTCCAACCCCCCAAAAAATATTAATAGTAATGATAAAACACTTTTGTGATTATAACAACACATTTCTAACTCCTGTAATAGAAAGCAGCCTTAACAAAAATAATTTTACTTAAAATGAAGGCATTTACATATACATTATATCCTCTTTGATTTTGATCATGCATATATTACAGTCTGAACACATTTTTTTGGACTACAAGAGTAACCTGGCATTGCTGCTAGTCATATACCACTTTTTGTAACAACTGTTCAGATTTCTCAGAGAACTTTAGATATAAAGACAGGTAACATTACTTGAGTTTCCTTAAACAAAACATAAGTGCTATATATGCTATGACATCACTAACTGACAAATGAAAACAGCTAACAATTGTGACTGAGAAATGTAAGCCATAAGTAATGTTGACAAGAATATTCCTTTGTAAATAAACAACACATACCTTTACAGAAAGAATATTTGGTATTAAAGTACACAGACAATTTCAATTCCAGCAGTGAGATCACAGTATCAAAGTTTCTGGATCCAAACAATCTCCCTTATGATGATAGAAGTACCTTAACAATATGATTAGTTTATATAGTGTAGATTCAGCCCTATGAGCACTATTAATATGCAAATCAGGTGTCATTCCATTAGTGTTCAAGGATCCCACAATTTGCACTATGTGCTGGGCAGGTAAACATGGTGTGAAGGCCTACACAATTACATGCACATGCCCTAGCAGCACAAGAATGAACATTGAGAAGTGTTGATTCCTAAGGGCTTGCAAGCATGAATAATTAGTCTGACTGCAAGAATAATTTGTGCTTCACACTCCAGCTACTTTGCTGTACATTTTCTGAGCATGTGTCAAGGACAAGATAGTTACTAAAAAGTCAGAAATTACATTGACTGACTTAGGGGATAAACCTTTATAACAGTTTTAATTGCACACGCTTATGACTACACTGTGCCTCTGAGTAAAAAAATTGCCTGTATGTCAAATAAGTATATAACCCATTTAAATATACTGGCAGATTTCAAAATCAATGACAACTATATTGTGTTCATGTTAGAAAACCACAGAAAAGAGAATGATGTTCACAAACAAATCGAATAAAAACAACTGCAGTTTTGCAAATATTAGTTACTATTGTAACAGGAAGTATTAGCTTAATTGTTGTAAATATCCCACCCTTCTAATGGTAAATTACAAATGGCAACTGTCAAAAAATGCTTATTATGCACTTTTAATGTGAAGTGATACAATGTCACATTGTGAGTACATATAATCTACTTTCTCTTCTTCATAATATATGTATGTGTCTGTGGCAAATACTGAAAATAATCTCAAATGCGTCTTATTAATGCCATTGTTTCAAGGTTAATTTTCAGAGAGGGTGCTGTTTGTGTGAACACAATGATGTTTAAGGAGCATTTGCTTATGTTATAACACAACAAATCAGAGAAAACATCAGAAAGGTACACTTGAAATCATTATTTTCTATTTTTTGCTCTCTTTATCATTTGCTCACTGTTTGGCATTGCACAGTGTTGAGTGTCACCCATCTCTATCAGTGACTGACAGTTCACTCTCCAATGTAAGTTATCAGAAATTTAATTTGCAATGGTGTCTCTAGCACAAATGAGCCTAGTGCTGGTGCACTTAATTCAGCACTCCAGACAGTACTGAGTGAATAAAATGAACCTGTTAGTTCCCTATCACTGTGGCATAAGGTATTAAGTGCAGTGAGTTTAGAGAAATAGGACAGGTAATGCAGGGTTTAAATCCAGTTTACAGATTTTTTTTCCTGAAGGATGTCAGACTAAATACTGACACACAATTTTGTATATGAAATGAACAGGATAAATTCTATGTGATAAATGCTAAAAATCTTACTTGTACTCCTTGTAAATTGCTGTTACAAATGTGTTGTTGAAACTCAACTCTTCTTATTATTAATAGCAACAACACATGCTATGAATGATGTAGCATATGGCAGCTTGTAAAGTGTGATAACACATAAGCATTAAAATTAGGAATTTGGACATATGTCTCATATATGATGGAGTACTTATCCATATATCACAAGTAGTAATCTTGACAGTAACAGATTTCTTTTAAAAATATGTCAGTATTAAGTGTATGTAACTGAAAATAATGAGTTAATGTAATTTTCTGCTGTGTCCCCTTTCTGAGGATTTGGCATTGCATGAAAATATTATGATGTGTAACAGAAATACAACTTGTGATATATATATATAGCAAGAACATACTACATGGGTGAATGTATCAAGTTAGTGAGATTAATGCTGTAAGTGCTGTGCTCATTGCTAGATATAAACTCTTAAATTGTGTTGATTTTTACTTACAATTTCTTTGTACATTTGTAATATCTTTTTTTTTTTGCTTTTTTCATTTGCATGCTACTTAGCAATGCACAGCGAAGTTTGATGTCTAAAGGCAAAAATGAAAAAGTTAGTTTGAGCCGCCTTCCATATCACAAACAAGTTTGTCACTGGCACACAGCTGTCAACACTCTGGACAATACTGCATGAAGAAGTGCATCTCTCAGCTACCTATTTCTGTGGCGCAAGGTGTAAGTGCTCTGAGTTTGGAGAAATAGGACAGGTAATGCAGGGCTCAAATTCAGTTTACAGATACTTTTACTGAGGGTGTCAGAATGACATTTATCACAAACTTTTGATAAGACTGTAACATTAAATACAAAGAGTATCATAAATATATTTGTTCAGCAAATGTATTATTAATGGTTGCTCTATAAGTCCAATATAATGTGTGCAATGTATGTTAAACATGACAATAATGATAGTTAATTAAAAATACACTTGCGGAGGTATGAAATGCACAATAGTTTTGTTATAATTATTATGGCTTATGGCATACTATGACTATGTGTTTAAGACAGTATGCTATGTGAAGTATGTATGGAACATACCCCAACATGTATTACTCAGGTCATGCAACTCCATGCATCTGAAATGTATTTACAGCCACAAATACTGCCTTTTACATAGAAATGCAGTCCCATAAATAGTTAAAGTAACGTACATACAGGCATCTCTTAAGTACAGTTCCATTCATTTGTAAATTGATGCATCTCAAAATAATACTTAAAAAAATGAAGCTATGCTGTGACAATGACAGTTAATAAGCAAAGGTTGGCATTTTATCATCCCTTCAAGGCGGTACTTCTCAATTTTACTAGTGTGAAAGTCCCAATAGCCCAATATGTCACAATTCATACCATTTTACTTTCAACCAAAATTATTGTAACAAACTATTCTATTTTACTAGTGTGTAAGTCCCAACAGCTCAATATGTAACAATTCATACCATTTTACTTCCAATTAAAATTATTGTAACAAACACCATAAACTTTTAATTCCTTTTTACTCTTGGATATTTATCAGGCTGCTAGATGTATGTTCACTTCATCTGATTTTACACTTGCCATTATTGTGATAAAGCCTAATGCCTGTATTATCCATTGCTTCAGTCTGGTCTCACTGTCCCTTCAATTGTGTTATTTTAATTTTGTAAAGTAAGGCTTCCTATGTGGTATGTTGCGATAATGCTCAGAACTGTAGACTGATTTTTGTAGACTGTCAAAGGTTCTAATTCAGAAGTTCTCTAAACAGAAATATTTTCTGGCTGTTTCCCTCTCCAATCCTTTATTTTCTATCCCCTTCTGTGTTATAGTCGTACAATGCCTGCCACTGAGCTGCAATTCAAAATGACGGTGAATGTCAAAATCTTGTGACGTTTTGCTTTAGACCACATTGACACACTTACTTTCATGCAAGTTTGCCTAACCACTGTGTTATAGCAAAACAGACTAAAAGTCCCAAAGTGTGATACAGCTACTGTTACATATCTATATGGCTGTTGAATGTCACACACACCCTAAGGGTTGTTACAATTGATACAACTGTGATGGAGGTTGAGGCCTTTATTCTCCCTTTCTTCAGCCTGCTGCCAGTGGACCTTAAAATGTCTTATTTTTAACAGAAGACAGTATGAGTTAGTCTGTGGCGAGCTGAGATAATTCTTTAATCTGGGCACTTTTTTATGAGACTGTCAAAAGTTCAAATCCGGATGTGTATCATGCAATTATTTCTTGTTTACCATGTTAACAGTATGTTTGTAATTGTGTGTTACATATGTTATGAACCCACCATTATCCTCCTTATGTCCTCATCATGTTACTGCTGTCCTGTCCCTTCTTGATCCATATTGGAAACACTTCATTATACAGAGTAATACCCCTAATGTGTACAGATTTTCAAAGGATGTCCACCTTTCTGCATCTTAATCTGTGTTGTGCTCATCACAACATATGTGAATTTCTAACAAATCATTGTGGATTGAATTCATTAAGTAATGCCATATATTTGATTTTCAGAGTTTATATAGTTCAGAAAATGCATTGTCCTAGCAAAAGTGTATGTTTATATGGGTAGTATTTAAAAAAATCCCCCTAACATGTGGCTTTTATCACCCATTATTTTTTGCCTGTGTATGTACATAGCCTAACAGAATAATCACAATGGCAACCCTAAGAGTAGTACACCACAAAGATGTGCAGAAATGTCCCATACACAAATCTCTTACTATGTCTCTATCCCTGTCTCTAAATGTCTATTCTTTTCACCCCTTCTGTCTCATCACTCTTTCTTCCCAGCATTAGCACTATTCCTGACACTGAGCAGCACCTGTAATTTATGGGAAATGGCAGTACACAGCTTATGAGTTTTTGCCTTCAGCTGCATTAGTCTAATGACCTTTGATCTGCTCTGCTTAACCTTGCTACTCTATGCTAAGACAGGCTAATAACACTTTGAGGAGGCATTATTATCATCTCTTGAACCAGCTGCATTGTTGAATATACATCTATGGGATGATCTGATTATAAATAGTGTTATGAAGCATGCCACCCACAAATTTTCTTGCTTTTTTAATGTTTCCATTGTCTGGTTTTCCACCAGTATTCACATGCTTGATCCCTTATGTGTTTCATAATCATTCACAGCTTCTCATATCTGCCAAGAAATTACTGCTGGACATTAGGTACAATCAAGCCTTTACATGTTAACAAGCATAGAACAACAGTCACATTTGGACAATATTGCTACTATACACACTTAAGATGATAGGATCAATGTTGTTTCATTTCCATCCGTGTTATTAATTATATTAATTATGACTCATACACATCTGTTAAATATTTATTGACTTTGTTATTCAAGTACTTCATACAATCACATTGAATTGCATAACAACAATTGCAACATGCCTCAAGTGCATGTGGCATCTATCTGTTTAGCTATATACCTGTATTGTTCATATAATGATTAATGTGATGCAAGTGTAATGAGAAATGTGTAAATCTTTGCACATTAAAAATTAAGATATCACATCTCTGTCATGCATTTGATTAGAAACAGATGTATTGTATGCTTCTGCACCTCATTTGTGCGAGGGTCAGCATGGAGCATCATACACTACTGTTAACTCCTGTTCTAAGTTCAACACCCCAAAATATAAATTATGCACGGTCTACCACTTTCCATCAATCTCATAAACGAGCTTGTCAGCCTTGTGCTTCAGGGACAGATTTAAAGAAAAGAATGTGAGTGGATTGTATACTTTCTGTATGTGTTAATGGACTGTTGTATTCAAGATATGTTGGCTTCAGTGTGCTGTTGTTTGAACACATCATTCTGTAAAGTTATGTCTGCACTCCAACACTTACCCTGGGAAATGGGATACAGTGGTATGGAACCCTTTCACACAGGAATCTTCAGTGTCATTAAACAGTGCAGTGTAGTGCACAGCAGCCAAGCATGAGCACATGAAATTGAATGTAATACCACAAATGACTAATATTTTCATACAGTAATCCTGAGGTGAACAGTCATGAATGCTTGGTTGTCAATCTTCTGTTCACAAGTGTGATTGTCATCCAGACATAACACTGTGATGCTAATATGTCACTCATACTCACGGTGGTGGTGCTGCGGTAGCGTTGTCGCCTCACAGCAAGACGTTGTGCCATTCGATTCTCAGCTAGAGCATCTTCTGTGTGGAGACATGTGTGAATGGGCGTACCTTCGTTGAAGGTTGTGCGTCAGAGCTGGCAAACTCGGCACATAAAAAATCTACTGCCAATCATTAGCGGACCAGAGTTCCGCTGTGGTGACCCCTAACCGGGAAAAGCCGAAAGACACAAACAAACTCACACAATGTACACTAATAACAGAATAGATAGCTTATCTGAATGTTATGTAAATATTTGTGATCATCACATTGCTGTTACTTCTGTCAAGATATATACCTTTTCACCCAAAGCTGTGATTCACAATAGCTTTGCTGCAGCACGCTGAAGTAGTAATCCTTACAGCTGTCCAATTTATACACTTAAAGGCAGACTTCTCCTGTGATGCTTGTGGTTAATATTGTGTTCTCTAGAGTATGGGAATAAATAAGTAGGTGTTTAAATACAGCAATGACCAAGTTTCAAGAGAATATGTTTATGTGTGTATCTGTACTTCTAGTTAGGGCATCATTGACTCATGCATCTGAAGTGTCTCCTTTTACTTAGGAGAAACATTTAAACTGAGAGAGGACTCCCCCATCACTTTATCCCACTTTTAACACAAATATGTTCTTTGCAACACACTGACGAGGTCATCATTTAAAAACTGCATTCTCTCACTATAAAAGTCAGATCTCTCTTGTGGCACCTTCAGTCAGTACTGTGCTCTGTAGATTTTGTAACTGGATAAGCAGGTGGTTCAAATCCAGCAATGCTGAACTTGCATGCACGTGTGTGTGTGTGTGTGTGTGTGTGTGTGTGGCTCAAGTGTCAGGTACATATGGCTTCATAAACAGAAGTGCTGTATCCACTTCCATTCAGGGGAAATATTTAAATTGGGAAAAGATTCCCCCACCACATTATCCCACTTTTAACACAACAATCTTCTCTGCAACATACTGATGTGGCCATCCTTTCAAACATACACTCTCTCACTAAAAAAGTCAGAATTCTCCTGTGTCATGTACAGTTGCAAAAAAAAAGAAGTAAGTAGGATATGAAAAAGGTATTATACCGAAAGCACTTATCCAGTTTATGAGCCAATGTGTTTATTATTTTATCTTATCATCGTATATTTTATTAAAGTTTTGAAGTTTCAAATGTTTCTAAGTGGAACTGCTGGCAGAACCATTTGTTTTTGGAGTCATGTACAGTTGCCACTGTTCTCTATAAATTCTGTAACCAGATAGGTAGGTGGTTTAAACCTAACATTTCCTAAATAGTGTAACTGTGTGTACTGCCATGCACAGTTGGCTCCATCATGACACCCATTATGTACACTTCCACTTAGGAGACATATTTTTACTGACAGAGGGCTACTCTATACATTTCCAGGATTCCCAGGCCAAAGCCAGTTTTGGGAACACGCTGATTAGATAATGCTTTCAAAATCTTACAGTAATAATACAACTTATGTGGCACTGGCTGTTGATACTGTGCTCTCTGGACTTTGTAACCTAGATAGGTAGGTGGTTTGAATTCAGCAGCAACTGACTACTGTGAGGGTGCATTTCTCTGTCTCCCATACTGTGTAGAAAGGTCTTCAAATACATATAGGCGGTGTAGCTGTGCAGTGTTATTAGGGTCTTCCACCACTTTCTTTCCTTTTTAGTGGAACCATCACCCTATTAAACAATGGTGATTTCATCCACTCAAATGTGCACTGTCACAGTTGTAAGTCAACATCTAGTGTGGCACTTGGGATTCATGCAATGTTCTCTAGCTTGTGATATTTGTTAAGTAGTCAGTTCAAATCCAGGTATTACTCTTTAGACTCACCTGTGTCAGTATGAGTGGGAGGGGCCTCTTACATTCCTTTTACCTCAAACAACTGGTTTGCAACACAATGATATGATGTAATGACGTCACATAGGTGGGGTCTCACAGTTGTGTTAGTTCCACTGTGGCACATGTGATTCTTACACATTTTGTTAGCCTGTAGACTTACATTGGCAGCTGTTCAATTCTGTCAAAGGACAACATTATGTCAGTATACGAGTGTGACACAAACACCATTGCATCCCAGTATTTCTATCTATTTTTATGTTGGGCAAACAACTTTCAACACATTTGGGGATTTCATGGCAGTAAAACAGGTGCTCAGGGATTCTTGAGGTATCAGTACTCCTGTGCACATGCAGTTAGTGCTGACTTGTATAACATATCTACACCCAGGGAGTGTGGTTTGAATCTGGGACTGTGTGTTTATAAAACAATATGAATGGAAAACAGTGTCTAAGTGAAGCAAACACTGATAAGGAACTGTTCACAGTTGGGTAAACATTAAAATACTACCTCCTTTTCATCACTCTGACAATTTTTTATGGTATAAATTAACAATAAAAGTCCTTTTTACTTCACAACTTCCCCTGGATTCTCAAAAGCTTGCATGGCGTGCATGATTAGTGTAAGAGGAAATTTTGCCAATATGGCAGCCGAGCCATCCACATATGTGCTCGTTTGATGTGCGCGAGCGCTCTAGCAGTAGTGCTGCACGTTCCCAGCCCCAGTGCAAATGACCCCATTTGCAGGTAAAAACCATGCAAATGAGGAAATTCTGCCATCCAGGAAGCAGGAATCAGGGTGTGCAGGACTAGAGTAATATGCAAAAATGTACTCGGTTAGTAACAGAGTATGGTACTGCAAACTTCAAAACGGAGCTATGACAGCTCCAAATAAAGGCTGCATATCATTGAGGAAACATGCCAATGGCCAAGTAGAAGGACATTGGCATTGCAAACAATGCCAAATGTACAAAGCACAACTTTTATGATATGTCTGCCAATCACGGTCATTAGAAGCATAGGGCAGCGATGTGCAAATGGGATTGGTGGGGAAATAAGAAAATAAACCTAAAAGAAGCAGTCTAACTAAAATCAGTATTCCACCATGCAAGTCAATGGCAGGCAAAAGATAACCTAGCCAGTGAGTAGTGGTTGCTAAGGAGGGAGGCACAGTGTGACACATGTAACTGTGCATTAGCAGGCAATTCTATGCAATTGAGGGGAAGGATAGTGAATCCCAGTTTTCCCCAGCATGTGAGGCAGGTTCCAACAGTGTATGAGTATGGATAGCTGAGTGCAAGACTAGGAGGTAGGTGACATCATGTGTAGGAGTGTCAGGCATACTGTCAGTGGATTGGAGCCCTGTGGCTTGGGGTTGCATCCAGCTTAGCACAGCAAAGCCAGGGGGTGTGTCTAAACCTGCTCAGCACATATGACAAAGTGTAAGTGAGTGTGCATGCCATGCAACAGGATCTACAGGAAGATAAAGGAAGTGAACCCAGGAAATAGCAGCAGTGTGCACATTGGAGTACACTGATTGCACGGTGTGCCCCCAGGATGAAACAGAAGGGCAATGGGAAGGGAAAGCAGCAGAAGAAAGTTAATCAAGGGGTACTAGGTTCACTGCCAGGTGCAAAGTATCGGGACCAGCCAATAACACAGGCAGCAGATCAGCTCAGCCCAGAACGCTATTATAAACTATAACAAACATTATAAACATACTAAACATTATAACACCTACCCCTCTGGTTTAGCCCATACCCTACACCACCAGTGTAAACAAGCGGGGAACTTTTAACACTCACAACAGCAAAATGTTAGGGGCTGCAATAGCTATCATACAACATGTGGAAGAGGCTGAGGGTGGTGAGGATGGGAATGCTGCTGACCAACCCACAATGAGGACATGGAGAAGAGTGTACAGACCCAGGGTAACCTACTAAGGCTATATAAGCTGGAGATAGTGGAGTGCTATAGGGTGTACAGGGACCTCCTACAGCAGATTGTTGAGCTGTGCCGGCCACTCCTCATACACAGAACTAACATAGGGGAGCCCATCCCAGTGGAAACGAAGATATGTGTAGGCCTAAGAATACTAGCTATAGGTACCTTCCAAAGGCCAACTGGGGATATGATGGGGAACTCACAGGCATCAGCTTCCAGGGTACTCCACCAGTTCCTGGATGCCATGGCATCACATGTCGGTGAGCACGTATATTTCCCTCTCACCCATGAGGCATTGGACAGCAGTATGCTTCTCTTCCAGCAAATAGCAGAATACCCTGAGGTAGTGGGTGCAATAGACTGCACGCACATATGCATCAAAGCACCACCTGGTGAGCAGGGTAGGGTCTACATCAACCACAAGGGCTTCCCCTCCATCAACTGTCAGGTCGTGTGCGATGCCCAGGGCATAATACTGAACATGTGTGCTGGCTGCCCTGGAAGTTATTACGATTCCCACATATGGCATCTGACACAGCTGTACCAGAAATTTGCCAATGGGACATCCCACATGATCACCTAGTGGGGAATGCTGGATACGCACTGGAGCCGTGGCTGATGACACCCATCAGAAATGCACACACACCGGAACAAGAACTCCATAATGAGGCACACACACAAACAAGAATCATAATAGAGCATGTATTTGGGATGCTCAAGTCATGGTTCCGGTGCCTGGACACATCCAGTGGAGCCTTGCAGTACTCACCAATTATATGTACCCAAATCATCATTGTATGTGCCATGCTACACAATATGATCCTGCAGAAACAGCTGCAGCAGGAGCAGCAATGGGCAGGGGCACATAGCCCCCCACCAGTGCCAAGGCCTGCACAGGCACAGAGTGACTTGGAGGAGGAACAACTTGAGCCTGCCCCAGTAGGCAGAAGGAGGCATGCCCAGTATGCCCTGGCCCTGGCAAAGAGGCAACACATAGCACATACACTGACATGGGAGGGACCCAGGGAATAGCACCTCTCTCTGACTCTCACATACAGTAAAAGGATGCCAAACATTACACTATCTGTGCCTAACCATGTGTAGGCAGTGTACTATGTGCATCTAACATAGGCAGCCCTACAGCACCACCTACAATACTGGGATACCCACAAGATAAGGGACTCACACATGCCAGTCATGAGGGGGGGGGGTCACATACTCAACAACAGTCACAGCCAGCAGGACAGGTGTAGACAATCAAAAATAAATGCCATACTATGGTCTATAAATGAGGGGTATGGGTAACCCCCACCTAGGCCTACACGGACAGACCACAGCAGGCCAGGTAGTGGGATGTCAGTTGTGATAGCTAGGAAGTCAAAAACTAATGTGTATGCAATCAAAAGATAAGAATGGTAGTACACTGGTATGGCTTAGCCAGCACGATAGGTAAGACTACTGACTGAAATAGACTACAGAACATACAAGTACAGTCCTAGCAAATGTGTACAACTGTCAGGTGTGCCCCCCACCCCACATAGAAATATAGTAAGTCAGGTACACCCCCCCAATCCTGTGTAGAAACATAGAAATAGTCAGGTGCACCCCCCGCTATGCAGACATGTTGCAACAGTTAATGCCAAATGATCGGCAGATGCCCTGCAGACACAGCATGCTATCTGTCGGTGTACAACACAAAGGTCAGCTGTGCAGTACAAACCACTGGACATGCTCCACACATGCAAAACAGATGACCTTACTGGGCATGCTCACACACTTAGAGAAATGAAGGCAATGTCAGTCATCAACATACTGAAAGGTCATACTGGGCATGCTCACACACTTAAACATATGAAGGCCATGTATGCAAACACCAGTTGACCAGACACATCCAGCGGTTGCAATTGTTACTGCAGACACATGTCAGTATGCACCACTCATGCCTTGCACACACAGTGGATAGGAATACAGACATATATGTAAGGACAACACACCATAATAAGCCAAAGGTAGATGGATATAGATGTGTGGAAGAGGGTGACCATGACAAGGAGCCATCCATGCCTGTCCCAACCAGCACACAGCCAATGGGCCCCAAACACATCAGGTGGAGATGTCACACACTGCAGTTACTAGCGACCAGTACCTGTTAGCACCACAGACTATTTGGCCCATGTGCCAGCTGCGCAACATGGCTGTACAAGGACGTAGTCAGCTAGTTGCCCTATACATGCACCTGTGATATATGACCCCGTGTGTGGCCGCCTGTGGTGTGTCACCCCTACATGAATGGTGTATGGGCCATGCACACACTGGCCACCTCATAACGGTATCCTGACAAGCCAGCTGAGGTTATCCAATGTGAAATACACCTTTGGGAGAGTTGTAGGCCAGTAATCTCCATGGCGCGTCCCATAACTGTGTACTCCTGTAGTGTAATAGACTAGTTAGGTAGGAGTTCTAACCCCAGATATGGCAACTGTGTGTGTGAGTGTGCATCATTGTTCGTGTGTGTGTGTCTGTCTCTCACTGACTGTGTAGAGAACAATGCCTTTTAGGCTACTCACACCCCTTACTATTCACATACCCAACTTGGCAAGGCTGCTGATGTCACCCACCTAGAAATACTCCCCTGGGAAATCTGTAGTCCAGTAATCTCCGTAGCACTTGCTGTAACTGTGTATTGCTGTAGTGTGATAATGTAGTTAGGTAGGAGGTCAAACCCCAGACGTGGCAACTGTGTATGTGTATGTGTGTGTGTCCGTCTGTCACTGACTGTATAGAGAGCAATGCTTTTTAGACTACTCACAACCCTTACAAGTCAAATACCCACCTTTGGCAAGGCTGCTGATGTTACGCAACTTGAAATACACCTCTGGGATGATCGTATCCCAGTAATCTCCATAGCACATCCCGTAACATCATGTGGCCATAGTGTGCTTAAGGAGTTAGTTGGGAGGTCTAGTTCCCGACCTACTGACTGTGGGTGTATGCGTGCATGTCTGACTGTGTAGAGAGCAATGCTTTTAGGTACTCACATGCCTTAAATTTCACATACCCAACTTTGGCAAGGCTGCTGATGTCACCCACCTAGAAATACTCTCCTAGGAAAGCTGTAGCCCAGTAATCTCTGTAACTCATGCTGTAACTGCGTACTGCTGTAGTGTAATAATGTAGTTAGGTAGGAGGTTAAACCTCAGACGTGGCAACTGTGCATGTGTGAGACTGTGTGTGCGTGTCTGTCTATCACTGACTGTCTAGAAAGCAATGCTCTTTAGGCTACTCACACCCCTTACAAGTCAAAGACCCTCCTTTGGTAAGGCTGCTGATGTTACGCAACTTGAAATACACCTCTGGGATAATCACAGTCCAGTAATCTCTGCAGCACGTCCTGTAACATCATATGGTCATAGTGTGATTAAGGAGTTAGTTTGGAGTTCTAGCTGCCGACTGTGTGTGTATGTGTGCATGTCTGACTGTGTAGAGAGCAATGCTTTTAGGATACTAACACCCCTTACATTTCACATACCCAACTTTGGCAAGGCTGCTGACGTCACCCACCTAGAAATACTCCCCTGGGAAAGCTGTAGCCCAGTATTATCTGTAGCACATGCTGTAACTGTGTAGTGTGATAATGTAGTTAGGTAGGAGCCAAATCCCAATCGTGGCAACTGTGGGTGTGTGAGTCTGTATGTGCGTATGTGTGCGTGTCTTTCTGTCACTGACTGTGTAGACAGCAATGCTTTTTAGGCTACACACACCCCTTACAAGTCAAAGACCCACATTTGGCAAGGCTGTTGATGTTACGCAGCTTGAAATGCACCTCTGGGATGGTTGTAGCCCAGTAATCTCCATAGCATGTCCCGTAACATCGTATGGCCATAGTGTGATTAAGGAGTTAGTTGGGAGTTCTAGCCCCTGACCTGCCAAATGTGTGTGTATGCGTGCATGTCTGACTGTGTAGAGAGCAGTGCTTTTAGGGTACTCACACCCCTTATATTTCACATACCCAACTTTGGCAAGGCTGCTGATGTCACCCACCTAGAAATACACTCCTGGGAAGGCTGTAGCCCCATAAACTCTGTAGTGCATCCCGTAACTGCGTACTGCTGTAGTGTGATAAACTAGTTAGGTAGGAGTTCCAACCCCAAACCTGGCAACTGCGTGTGTGTGTCTGTGTTTGTGTGCATGTCTGACTGTGTAGAGAGCAATTCTTTTTAGGCTACTCACACCCCTTACAACTCAAATAACAACCTTTGGCAAGGCTGCCAATGTCATGCACCTAGAAATACACCTCTGGGAAGGTTGTAGACCAGTAATCATCGTAGCATGTCCTGCAGTTGCATACTGCTGTATTGTGAATTAGCGTGGTTGGGTTCCATCCCTCACACATGGCAGTTCTGGATGTATTGTGTGTGTCACTGTCTGTGTAGGGAGCAATGCATTTTAGGCTAGTCTCTAGCAGTCATTTCAAATGCCCTACTTTGGCAATCCTGCTGATGTCTGTCAGTGTGAAATATACTTTTGGGCAATGACTACCCAGTAAAATCCATGGTGCATACTATAATTGCATAGTGCTATAGTGTAATGCACTAGTTAGGTAGGGGTTCTACTCCCAAACATTACAGGTGTGAGTGTGTGTTTGTAACCCTTATCCTGTATAGAGGTGGTTGTGACTGTGTGACACCTGTGGCCAATGTGGAGTGGGTTTTGCATATTTCTTATATGGTGGCCATACTGTATATCACAATGTACACTGCACAGGGATAACATATGTGATATGGCTGAGAGGCCAGGGTACATAGCCATACTCAGACATGTGACATCAAGTCCAAGAAAGCACAATTAGCACCCCCGGTATTACCCAGAGCACACTCTCACCCCATGTGTCATACACACACACATGCCTAGGTAACAGCCAATATGTGGGTAGTACACTGCTTATTGGCCACTGATAGTAATGGAGTGACAGTGGTGGGCCACAGAGGGCATGACACCCAGTCCATATATCCAATATGCACATATGTGTAGACAGTGCACCTCCTCCATGTTCCCCAATGGACAACTGCACCATCTGTGGTGCCATCACATGTGACCCACAATGGGCATACCATGCCTGACAACATGCCCGTATGGACAGATGCCACTGACACCAAGGAATGCTGATAGCATGCACTCCATGTAGGTGCAGGGTAAAGCTGCTGGCCATTACCAGCTTCTGCCACAGGTGGCCAGGACTGGCACATCTGATGATAATCTGTGTTCACAACATAGGACGGACACCCCAAGTACAGTTCCACATGTCACTGTACATGCATGTGAGAGGTGTGCACATCACAGATGCCATCCATGTCATGGATGAAGGAACACAGACATGGCAAGCGATGCACAGCATTGCCCACACACAATAGTCACCCAGGTGACCAGATGGGGGATACAATACCCACCTGTATGGTCAAATGCAGACACTACATCCCATTTCCTCAATGCAGATCATTGTCATTTGGCCTGATGCCAAGGTACACTCATTGCCTAGCCTTGGACAGCCATCTGGCACAGTTGAACACCTCACACCTGTGCAGACATGCACCCATGCATGTCAGTAGTGTCACCCTGTGTGTTTGTGTGCATGTTGCATGCCACAGATGTTCACATCCAAACTCCCTACAACCCCCATGGGCATACTGCAGCATGCTGTCTGATGTCAGTCACCTTCCCATACCCTTCGCCCGTACAGCCGCCGTATGACCTGTGTGGTGCATGGGATACCCGCACAGTGATGTGATGTAGCAATCCCTCAACTGATGAGTTGTACACCTGGCCCTGCCACGTGTATCAATGTGTGTGTGTTTTTGTCAAGGTGTGGCTGTATTGACGCTGGCTCCTGTTCATGCCGACATGCATGCATATGTCATCTACTGTACAACTACTGTATCCCTGTTGCAGATGTCACTCACCATCACATATATGTTCTGAGTGCTCCACAACAGGTAACCCATGTAGCGCATCCAATAATTGCAGCGAACTGTGCTAGCCCTACATAGTTGTCAGGGGTTTGATATCCTGTGCTGCTAGGTGTGTGACACAAACATGCTTCAGTTTTACCCTCCCTCCCCTCCCTGACATGTATTTGCCTCTGTCTGCATCCCCCACCCCCTCTCAGGTGGACATGGAGACCTACACCTGCTTTGCTTAGGCAGTAGCATGTGTAATGTAAGTAATGCTCATGGTCAACTGATGGCCTCTGCATGAATCGCAGCCCTCCCCTAGCTGAATTCATGTGAAACAGCTGTGGTAACATTCCCATAGCCAATTGTTTGTAAACACACTCCAATACCTAAGAACATCATGGTGGTGTTGGCCCTTTTTAACAACTGTGAGCAGGAACTAGATCAGTCGTGTGCCAAACAGCATCTCAGATGGACTGCAGTGTACCTCTAACAACATACACTGTGGAAACAGTGCAACAAACAGGAGGTGGATGTGCCTGACCTGACTACAGACTGTAAGTGCCGCTATATTGCATTTGGAGTAATGTTGCTTTAACAGTGTTTGTGTGGATATGGCTGCTGTACATGTCTCAATACCTGCCATGTCAGTTCAATGTTGATGGGGAATCTCCATCTGCAGGGTCATCTGCAGCCTGGGCAGTGTTGTGTCCGTGGTTGCATGTGTCACACACGGAGCATCTAGCTGTCGACTGCTGAAGGTAGTGTGAGGATTGCAGTCAGTAGATGGAGAAAGCTGTGGTAGTCACAGACATCATATCCCTCAAAGGACATATGTTGTAGCAACCCTGTAACAACAGTAAATGTATGTGGTTATCACAGCAACATGTCAATATTGGTCCTGTGTATGTGCTCCCATCCACACCTCTGTCAACCTTTGTGCATATGTCATGCATGAAGTGGTGCATATGTGCTGTACACCATACTTTGTGGCATCATATCTGAGAACAAGCCACTGATATATATGACTGCTACACATGTTATGTGCAGTAGGGGTTACATTACATGACATTACCTGCACATTCTGTGGAGGTTCATACAGTACTGAGGTCTGTGTACCTATGGTGAATGTTGACAGTGTGTGCAGTGTTATGTACCTTAGCCTGTGTACAGACTGTGGTAGATGATATTGTTCTAGTTCCCCTACTATCAGATGTTACATGCTGCCCCACTGTATGGTACTGTAGTGGCGTACATGTTTGTAGGGCCATAAACACAATTGTCACATACCACAGACAGCCACCAGACCAAACTGTGTAGCAGGCCAGTATATGTAGGGTCAGTCTGTGAGTGGCACATATGAGGATGGTGTCAAACACATAGTCCATATACTGTAATACCATGTTAGCTAACCATATCTGGCTGTGTTCACACTGGTTGTGGATATGCACTGTCACACAGGTATATCTTACCATGTGCTGTGACATGTCTGTTGAGCCTGTTTTATATACAGGTACATGTGCATTCCCCCTTGGGAGGTGTAGGCCAGTGTTGAGCCAGTCTACCTGCAGGCTGCACAGTGCATTGTGACATGCCTACCAGCTGAGTGTACCTACCCAGTGGAATGTCATGTGCAGATACTAGCCAGATGTCCCGCTGCCGGACCTCCCTTAACAGTCATGTATGTCAGACAAGGCAGTGGGATGCAGTGCAGATATATGTCAGTACCTATTGTGTAGTATGTGGCCATGGCACCCCTGTACCATTACAGGCCAGGTAGGGGTGTGTGAATGCATGACCTATGGTGGACATCATATACCAGTCGTTATGTGTTATACCCATCTACATGGCCATCCACATCCATATTGTCAGTCAAGATACACATGTGTAGCACTAAGGACTTATGTGTATACCTCTGGACTGTACAGACTGTGTCAGACCCTCCACATATATTGGCCAATATCTCTGCTGCAGTCCACAGTGGCATTACGTGCTAGCAGCAGTACTGTACACTGATGTCCTTTGTATGTCATTCAGTAACCAATGGCACACATGTTATGAGCAAATGGACCTCCCACACACACCAGGTTTTTGAAGACAATCCCAATGACAGTAGCAATACTCTGCTAGCATACCTGCTATACATACCTGACATCCCCTGCAACTATGACATTGGGAACATACGGACTGGGATTGGCCTACACTTCATGTCCAGGACATATGGTGAGAATATATGTACATATACACATCCAGATAGCCAGATATATGATTACACATGCGTACTACACCCAATTAACACTGTCATGGCAACCACCCACTATAGATTCCCACATCATGTGTGGGTGGTCCCATTACATCTCCTGTGTGATGGGCATCCATCCTGTGTGTGGGCCGACAGAATGTAGCAGTACCCCATGCAGGAAACCGGCACACTCAGGGCAGCCACATATTTGTAGGAGGATTAGGAAGTACAGACAGACTGCGAGTGGAGTTGTGTTATGCTTTGTACAGTACTGGTGTTACAGGGTGTTTGTGTACAACGAACGAGGGCGCTGGGCAACAGTTTCGGCTTGGTGTGGTTTCTTCACATTTTTGTTTTGAGTTGCAGAAGTTTTTGATTTATATATATATGTGTGTATATATATATATATATATATACAGGGTCAGAGTTGCTGGCGCCATGTCAGACTCAAAGCCTGTCACAAGTGGTGTCCCACAGGGCTCAGTCCTGGGCCCACTCTTGTTTGGCATCTACTTTTCCGAAGTACAAGCAAACACAGGAGAGTTATGGCTGACAAAGTTTGCAGATGACTGCAAACTGGGCGCCATAGTAGAAAACACATCTGACACAGATATCCTTCAGAAGGGTCTCACAGAAACGGATAACTGGTGCCAGAGCCACGGCCTAAAGTTAAATGCCAAAAAATGCATAGTCATACCCTTCGGGAAAAACAAGGTTACCCCTAGCTACCAAATAGGTGGCAATCCACTGAGCACAGAAGAAGTTATCAGGGACCTGGGGACCCAGGTTGATAGTAGTCTGTCATTCGACACCCATGTAGCTAAAGTAGTCAGGAAGACCTTCTACATTGCCCACCTTATCATGAAGGGATTCTCATCTAGATCAAGGGAGGTCATAGTCTCCCTTTACTCATCACTCATCAGACCAATGATTGAGTACAATGCCCCATTCCGAATGTATCTGACCCGTCACTTGCAGCAGCTGGAGAGGCCACATAAGTTCCTCACCAAAAGGATAAAGGGTCTCAAAATCTGTCCTATGCTGCCCGACTGAAAGAACTCTAGCTCTATTCAGTCGCCACGCTTGCTCAGAGGTGACCTTTGCCTAACATACAAGGCCATGTCAAACCCAGATTTGATGAATATGCTTCACCTCAAAAATCTAGATCCATCAGAGCCACAAGGGGGAGACTTAAACCTCGACACAGCTATTAATAGGACGTGCTGGAGGGATAGATTCATCACCCAAAGACTCCTATGCTGTGGAACAAAATCCCGGTACATGTGAGGCAGAGCACCTCGCTGGCCTTGTTCAAGAGAAATCTTGACCAATGGATGGGAGATCGCAGATATACCCCAGGGATTACCTCAGTGTCACTGCTCGACAGAGGCACAGCAAAATAATGGGTATAGTTCCCCATACTAAAGGGGTGGCGTAAGCCACAAAACGATGGGCTAGGCTTGTAAATGCCCTCGGGCAGATAGCCTAGTATGAACCTATGAACCTATGAACCTATACTAGTTTGCCATGGAATGCAGTCCGTCTGCATAGCACACAACTGTGGGCCTACCCTCATGCCAGCCGGAGCTGTGCCTATCATGTCTTGTCTGTCCACCACACAGGTCTTGTGTCAGATAATACACTGGCAGTGTGTGTGTTGCATGTTACCAGTACATGGCTACATCCATAACCATCTCCACCATCAATTTCCTGACTAAGGGTATGTTACAGACTATCCTGTAATACCTGCTCCTTGCTTAGTGTATGGCAATAGTTGTCCACATATGTACCTATATTCCAGCCTCTGTCCATCACCAACATACCAAGCTTTGCACATATGGCATGATGTCGGTGGTTGATCCATAGTGGGCTGGGAGTATAACACACTGCCATGTCTGCCATCAGTCCACTGCCATTGTAACCCCTACACATATGGTGGGGCTGGGGCCATATATGTGTGGGCATCACCTACACAATAAATGCATGCCCTCATGCACTGCAGAGCCCAGTGTATGTAACAGTGCTATATGGCCCTGTATTATTGAGTCTAGGGGGGAACACCAGAAATGACATAGGCTGCTACAAAATGTGAGGGTATCAGGGCTGAGCTGCCTTAATGTATCTGGATGTACAGTACCATATACTTCACCTATATTTACACATTACTGACATGGATCTGGGTACTGTAGGACTACTACCCCCTGCTATACAAGCTGTTCTGTGTGTTGGTGTGCTCGTGATGGTGTCAGTTATGCCATGTTATGTAGCAGTTACAACCCATGTGGTCATATGATGTCTATACCACCTACTGTGTTTGTACAGTGTGTAGATAGAGGCTGCTGAACTACACACCTGGAGTACATACTGTTGATTGTTAGGTATCCTGTGGCCCAGTGTGTCTTTCCTATTGTACAATGTGAATGGCTTGGCCTGGACAGCAACAGCTGTGAACCTTTCTAGCCTACTGTATGACTGTAACTGGTCCTCTGTAGCATCAATCCATTGAGATAGTTGTCAGTGTCTGGACAGCTATATGGCATGGCATGTAGAACTGTAATAGTACATGATGAAAGGTTTCCATGTCTGCAAACCTATGGGTGTTGTTTTACCTATGACCTCTCTGTGGGCATATGTTACAGGCAATGAGTGTCATTTGTATGGGTGGCACATACAGTGTCCAGTCATTCAGGGGTCTACTGTAGGCATAGTGGCTGTTACATATTGTGTGCACCTACCACTTATGTATCGTACTGTACATATAACTGTGTGTGTATATGTACATGGATAGGTTGACATAAGAGTGCAGTTTATACTTGTACCAGCAGGCCATCTGTCAAGTTTGCATGGCCAATAGCTGTTATACATACCTGTGGCATGTGTGCAACTGTACACCACCTATGTCACGGTCATTGTGTCACCACACGGACATACCCTTGTGATTCCTGCTGACACATGTATGCCTACAGCACAAATAGATGACAGTATGTGGATATCAATTGGTGTTGCCAACAGCTGAAATGCATCATAGCTGCATGGCTACACTACCTGACATGTATGCAGTACACATTACCTCTGACTACATTCTACACTGCAGTACATTGCTGGACTCTATCGCAGTCACTGTGTGCATCAGAACCATGTTAGCCTGTCCCTGCATCAATGTTATGGATGACAGGGATGTGGCACAGGTATCATCATATGCACAGGGTGTGTGAACATCATCTTAGCTGCATGGCTACACTACCTGCCATGTATGCAGTACACATTACCCCTGACTACATTCTACACTGCAATACATTGCGGCACTCTATCACAGTCACCATGTGCATCAGAACCATGTTAGACTGTCCCTGCATTGATGTTATGGATGACAGGGATGTGGCAAAGATATTGTCATATGCACAGGGTGTGTGAAAGTCATCTTAGCTGCATGGCTACACTATCTGACATGTATGCAGTACACATTACCCCTGACTACATTCTGCACTACAGTACATTGCGGCACTCCATTACAGTCACAGTGTGCATCAGAACCATGTTAGCCTGTCCCTGCATCAATGTTATGGATGACAGGGGTGTGGCACAGGCATCATCATATGCACAGGGTGTGTTGCAGGTGTGCAGAGGCAGAGGGTGGTCCAAACATGTGTCACCATGTGTGTGGGTGAGGGGTGTGGTTCCTTGATTGAGGCATGGTGATGTGGTGTGTGTCAGTATGAGGTTGCCCTAGGTGTGGCTGCATAGTGTGTGGGTACGCATGCACGCAGTTCCGCCATATGGCTGCCCTATACGGGTAATGTTGGACAGCTGCAGACCATACCTGGCAGGGTGTGCAGTTCACTGCCTCCGGCCATGGACACACTGACTGTGCCTGCTAGGGGTTCCAGGGGCACATACAGGTACAGACCTTGAGGTGCTACTCTCCCCTGATGATGATATATGTCCGCTGGAACCATGTCCCACCTGTGACTGGACAGGGCCACGTGCTTGAGGCCTGCTGTGGTGTGGTGTAGACAGCAGCCCCTGTGGTGTGCTGGGGATAGTACTGCCACTACAGGAGTGGCTGTGCATCCTGGCACATCCACATTGACCACCAGCTGCTGGTGTCTCTGGCATACATCCATGTGGCCGTCGCACCACTCCCACCACACGTTCTAGCACAGACATACCATGGTCGAGGAGGCCAACCATCTCCCCCCGCCATCTATCCATGACCTAGGTATATTCACGGAAGGCACCAGCGAGTTCATGGAGATTGCCACTTTACAGATGTGAAAGCAGACCTCTGAAGCATCAGTACCTGTCTTGTGTGTATTTCCATACATGCCTGTGCCTCCATTATGGCCTGAAATGTGCTCCTGGTGGTACCAGTTTTGGCGCCTCTGCCAGGGGCATGATGACCTGCGGTCCTCCCATGAGCACAATGGTACATATGCCAATGTGGTTGCCTTCCGGACATCCAGCTATGCCAGCTGTGACCCGACACAGTTGGCATGGACAGCACACTTTTCTGGTCATTGCCACCAAGCACCAACTGTCCCTCAGCTATGGCCACATGTGATGGGGTTTGTAGGGGCACTGCAACTGTGTGCGGGCTTGGGGTGGCTAGGAGGATGATGACACATTTTGGCACAGTGTCAGCCTCTGACAACCCCACCTGTGCTCACCTGTTCATTCATCATCATCAGTGTCTGTAGGGATACCTACCTCAGTTTGCATGCAGGAGGAACCCTGACCCACCTCGCCACCTGTGGGGGAAACAAATACACATGTTAAGACCTGTACAGAGCATTGCATAACAGTACACACACTCACGCACACTCACACTGGCAGCCACCTTACTACCTCACTTTCCCTGAGTTTACAGACAGCCCCACAGTCAGTTACATATGTTCTCCATCCTGCATGGCACTTGCTAATATACACGCATCACTACAGCCTATAAACATATCATTCCTCTCCATGCCAACAAGTGTGGTTACCACACCTGACCTGTTACTCCATCGCCTCCCTGACTTGGGTGGAGTAGGTTGTACATGGCCCCACTGCTGTCACCCTGTATTACCCTGTGTATGGGCAGTAATGGTGTATGAGGCCCCTATATGGTTGGGGCTGCTACATTCACTACATATGTCACACACCAGAGCCTCATATTACAGTCTTGCTCAGTACATGCCACATCTGCTGCACAAGCGACCCATCATACGGACAACAGTACTACCTGGATACACTCACTGATGTGCTGTGGTAATTCCCCATTGCATTTGTAGTGCTGCATATGTGGGTAGCTGGTTACCTATCTGATGTTGGCAATATGATGTGTATACCTGGTATGTACTGCACCTCTCAATGCATGCTCCATGCTACAGACCTTGTTATACTATCAGCTGTCCTGTGTTCACATACCTGACAGGTTGTCCTAGTGTCCCATGTCTCACTCCATGTACAGCACAATCCCAAGGGGAAGTACCGCCATGTGGTCAATCCCACTATCACCTGTGCATAGACGCACACACACACACACACACACACACACACACACACACACACACACACACACACACACACACACACACACACACACACACACACACACCCCACACTCCTACATGTGGAGTTGCACAACATTTCTACATACAGTACTTCCATTAGCATTCTGTCAACATGCATTACATATGGAGCTCAACAGCATGCAGTGCAACTATAGTGACATCACACTAGCAGCAGTATACATGTGTGTGAGGCATGGGCTTTGTTGGTAGGTGATGGCCCTTCCCCATGTTAACACTGCACCCATGTACAAAGTGTCACTGTGGACCTGTTCCGCACCCTGCCTTGTACTGTGCACCACACCTTGCAGGTGAAGAAACCATTGATGCATCAGTAGTACTGTGTTGGTTATGTCAGCTCCAATGCTCACAGCCCCTATGTGTTGTAGCAACTCATACCTGGGATTATATGTGAACAGCTATCAGTTGTGGATGCCTGATGTCTGCGTTACAGATCACAACATCAGCAGTGCATGTATGACCAGTACATGATTATTACACTGACAACCAGCAGACCTTACCATGGCTGTGAGGGGTGCCCTACACATGTCCCAGACCTCTGCATGGTTGCAAGGTCTACTCATGTGCACATCCCTTGAAGTGCACACACTGATGTCATGAGTGCTGTGGGGTCAGGGTTATGTCTGCAACGTTTACTTAACCTGATTGTGTGCAGCTGCAGCCATGGTGGTGTCAAGTCACACATGTCCCTACTGTAGGCGATGTGTCCTGCCACATGTCACATCCCTGTGGACACATTGCACATTGACAGGATGTTAGTTATCTTGCATGTGCCTGTTGCACCCTTCTGATACAAAAAAACACCACTGTTGAGCAAAAAAAACCTTTATACAACACAAAGCTTTCAGGTTATAGACCCTTTCTCAATGCTTAATACAGGTCCATTAAAAATAATCATTTATATATGAGCCTAAAACAATCACATGACATGCAGCCCAAAAGTCATATGATCGAAATAACAACTTCAAAATACATTTTTACATAAATATGTGCATAAAATAAAAAAAGAGGTTTATATAATAGTAAAAAGGTTAGGAAGAGTTATAATCTATCATATCCTGAATTCTTAGTATTGAAAGATCTAAAATTAAATTCAGATATAGTAATTAAACAGGCAAATAAAGGGGGTGTTACTGTGATAATGGATAGGGCAAAATATATGTTATCTCTTTTGAATTTACTAGTTGATACTATAGCATTTAAGGTGATATCATATGTGGATGTAAAGAAATGTATTAGTTATATTAATATGTGTATTTATGAGCTGCAGCTTTCTGGTGACATAGATATAGATCTATTTCATTTTCTTACTGTTTCTTGTCCCATGATACCTCAGCTATATGGGATACCGAAAATCCATAAATACCAAGTTGATCCACCAATGAGGCCCATTGTTTCGGGTAATGGCTGGGTAACGGAACCTATTTCCCTATATTTACAGAAGCAGTTACAACCTCTTTTGGTTCAATGTGAAACCATTCTGAAGGATACTACAGATTTCATATTGAAACTGAAATAATGGTATGAAAATCTAGGTAGATTTGATATTGTTAAAAGTAATCTATTATTAGTAACATTGGACATCTCTTCACTATTCACGGTCATTCCGAATGACCATGGGATCAACTAAATACGTAAATTCTTAGTCCATTATTCTACCTTTACATCTAGACACATTGAGAATCTTTGTTCTGTTTTAGCTGTAGTGTTGTCTAATAATGTTATTTTTGTTTAATAAACAATATTATTTACAGCTATGGGTACACCAGTAGCGAATACGTATGCAAATTTGGTCTTGTATCAATGGGAGAAGGCTCACATATAAAAATGGTACCATGTTTCTGAATTCAAATGTATGCTTCTACCAAAGATTTGTAGATGATTGTTTTTTAATTTGGAAAGGGTCTGCCCTTGAATTATCTGAATATCTGTCGTATCTGAATAGTACTACTACTTTTTTGAAATTTAAAATGGAATTTTCCAACAGTTTGATAAGCTTTTTGGATGTTAACATAGGAATTCAGGATGGCATAGTTAGTACAAGCGTGCATAAAAAAGAGGTTAGTGCAGGGAGATACCTGCATGGGTCTAGTATGCACGCTCCACACGTATTTAGAGGTGTGGTTAAGGCGCAATTAGCTAGAATAAGTAGATTAAATACTGATGATTTATGTTTTTTAAATCAAATGGATGATACATGCAAAGAGTTTATAGCTAGTGGTTATGGGATTGACCTCTTGACTGATGTCAAGAATGAAGTAGTAAATAATAGGCAAACTACCTTTAAACCTATTTTTCTATCATGTGATGAGTATACAGGTAATAGTGATCATGTTTTGTTGGGGGACGGAAAATTGAGATATGTCACATCCTATAATATTATGACATACTTAGTCAAAAGTGTTATAAATAAATATTGGATGGTGTTAATGGCATCCGATGAGATTAAGGCGGTTTTAGGTAATAAGCCACAATTTGCATTTAGAAATATGAAGACATTAAAAAATATGTTATGTTATAAAGATTTTAAAAAGGATATGCAACGCCCATATAATTTGGAAAGGAAGGGCACATTTTGTTGTCGAAATTGTAGTTGTTGTGGTGATATCATGTCTAATGATATCAACAATGTCCATAAGAATAATGTCTTTGTGCATCCGACAACAAATAAAACCTTCATATTTCATGTATCAGCTACTTGCATAACTAATAATGTAATATATCTTGCAACTTGTACTGCCTGTTCCTCTTTCTACGTAGGGAAAACGACTAGAAAATTGAAAGAACGCATAATAGAGCATAAATCTGAGATAAGAAGGGCATGTGAGAATAATGCTTTGTTTAAACATATAAATACATATGGGTCAAATCATAGTTTTAAGTTTAGGGTAATTGATAATGTTTGTACATCAAGTAGAGCTGGTGATATAGGAAATTCTCTAGAAATAAGAGAGTTTGAATGGATCATTAGATTATCAGCTGATGTTCCACCTGGTTTAAATTTCGCAGTTTCTTTGAAGCCTATATTGGTTAGAATACAGCGTACTAGGCTGAAATAATGAAGTGAAATTAATGATGTTTTATAAATAATTTTTCTATATCTTTTTTATATATATTGGTTTATATTTATGTAAAGCTTCTTCTTTTTATATGTGTATGATTATGTATATATTTCTTACTATTTTTTTATTTTATGCGCATATTTATGTAAAAATGTAATTTGAAGTTATTTCGATCATATGACTTTTGGGCTGCATGTCATGTGATTGTTTTAGGCTCATATATAAATGATTATTTTTAATGGACCTGTATTAAGCATTGAGAAAGGGTGTATAACCTGAAAGCTTTGTGTTGTATAAAGGTTTTTTTTGCTCAACAGTGGTGTTTTTTTGGTACACCGTTCCGATACCCCAGCATGGTCTCTACTGTGATGCAGTGCAGTTCACAACAAAACGTGAATGTGTATAGCATGCAGTATGTGTAGGTGTGTTAGATGTGTGCATGGGGGATATCCCATACCTATTACATGCCCAGTTTATCATCATGCATGAATACAAACCATACTCACCGGCTATGGGCTGCTGCCATGGTGGTATCCTGAAGGGACCTACATAGGAGTGTGAGAAAGCTGATGTCATTGGCCACAACTGTGGCATTCATAAAAAGTGAGTGCAGCATTATGTTACATCAACAGTAGAATTACACAATATAACAGCTTATACACAACTGTTTATTACTACTACACAGCAGCAGACTATGTATATGACATCTCAGTTTTGCATGATGTACTTGTACAGATGCAGATGCATACACACGCGTGGGGTACCGATGTGCCCTGGGGCCTTACCTGCATGCTCCTCAGCTGGTGTGTTGTTGGCACCCACCTCCAAGATGTGCCCTGCCAGGTGTTGATGCTGTAGGCGGACAGTGCCACAAGGCTGCTGAGAAGCTCCTCCACACGGGTGAGGATTGGATGGGTGGGTTGCCCCCCTGTTGCAAGGTGGTCCCCCCTTATGGCAGCTGCACGCCAACGTACAAGGCAAAGTAGGTCGGTGCAATGATGCCGGACCTGCTCATAGCTGCGGTTATGCAGTCTGACATTATTGACCCTGTGGACTAGCTTGTTCCACATGGTGGTCCTCTCCTGCTGGTCATGGGCTATCCGGCCAAACAGCAGTATGTAATGCTGTACCAGGTGGTCAATAATGATTGCTGTTTCAGTGGCACTGTACATGGGAAGACAACTATGCGACATGTTTCCTGGAAAACATAAATATGGAAACAGGTCTGAGCTACCCATACAGCAGGGTTACCATAGTTCTTAATACACATATTTGTTTCCCCCCACCATATCAGCTACAACAAGCTGTTCACAGACTGCAATTATGTCAGCTGCTTGCCTATCATTGGGATGTATGTTGTATTGTACCATGCTTTGTGCTATGTGTATGTGCCATGCTTTGTGCTATGTGTTTGTAGTCATGCTCCCTGTGGGGACACTTATCTTTGCTGGTCTGTTACAGACTATTTCACCTGCATGCCATTGTTAGTGCCACTATATATATTTGTATAAATATACATCTATGTACATATATGTGTAGCTATATGTTGTACGTTGTTGATATACCAATGTCATTATGAGTGTCTGTATCTGTACACATACACGTCACATTCTGTATCACACAGATATGTGGAGTGCATACAGACATCTGGTCCGCATTCTGTAACTGTCTTTCATTCAGAGCTGGACTGTTCTGCCTTGCTGTAATACAGACAGGTGCCACATGTGAACACAGACTAACATTAGGGTGGTAAATATGTTGTGAGATTGCTGGTATGCATATTACACACCTATGACATTTGTGCATGCTACATTACACATTAACATGACTGTCCTGCAAGTGGTGTGCTCTGACACCCATGTGTCTATCATGATGGCAGTACATCCACAACAAGCTATTGTCCCACTAACATAACATACACAGATATTATTGCTGACATCTTTGTCATTCATTGCTGATCTGCACAGTTGGCGGATATGTCCCACTGCTTATAGGGACAGACAGTATTGTCCAGAGCAGTTGTTCAGCGGGACATCATTACAGGAACAACTACAGATGGCACATATCAAAAATTTTACAACATATATCCTATTAATTTATACCACATACTACATTAAATTACATACAGTTATGTTTTACATACCTTTTATTCTTTGGACGGGTGTGATGCCTTCCCGGTTGTGGCTTGTAGGTATTTGTTTCCCACTGTGTGAGTTTTGTTTTGTAAATTTTTTTTTCTTCTCTCTCTCTCTCTCTCTCTCTCTGTCTCTCTCCCACTCCAGTAGAGTGAATGAGTTGGTTTGAATGGATTTCAGCATGGCTATTTTAGGTGATGCACATGATAAGGAGATGGGCTCTGCACCAATCAGTGTGCAACAGTTGCTGACTGCGTGCAGCCTGTTGTGTAGTGATTCAGTTAACTGTTGTCATGGCAACCCAGTACTATAAATTGCTTACTCATGTGGGCGTTGTCCCTTCACCTTTCCAGTATGGAGGACATCCTTCCTGTATGTGAGCAGCAGTGTTACAGACGGCATGTTGCAGTATCTATTACAGTAGGGCTTGCAGACACAGGACAACTATACAATCTTAAGAAGTTCCAGACCTACAGACAGAGTGAGTAGTCTTGTTAAGTGCATTGTATATTGCTAGTCTTGCAGTGTTTGCGTGCACATAGTAGTTTAGGATGGAATGCAGTCTTTCTGCATAGCTCTCAGCAGTGGGCCTATCCACATGATGGCCAGTGGATTGTCTGTTTGCTTTTGCTTGTGCACCACACAGGTCTTGTCCTAGATATATCCCTGGCAATCTGTCTGTTGCATGCTATCATGGCTGATTCCAGTTGTGTTCCTGATGTGTTATTCCTGCATAAGGGTATGTTGCAATGAATCCTGTAACACCTGCAATTTTCAGGGTGTGTAACAGCAGTATTATGAGTATGGACCTGTGTTCCTGCCTCTGTCCTCCACATATATGGCTGGCTTTGTCCTGCTGTGATATGGTTAGGGGTTGTTTGGTATTGGCCTATCATAATTTACTGCTAGCATTCCTGCTATCATCCCAGTCATATCGTGGACTCCCACGACATTTGTTGGTCAGGGTCCATACATGTTACAGATACATAGACATTATCACAGATAATAGATGTCCCCTAGGCCTTGACTACAGGGTGTAACTGGCGGCTGCTGAACTACATCTGTTATTGTTTATTGTTACTTATCTTGATGGCAAATCCTTTGTCTACAGTTGTACGAATTGACAAGAGTGGCCTGGATAGCATAGTATGTTATATATCCGCACTCTCTGCATCTACTTTTCTGTGTGGGCCTTGCATTCCTCACTGATGAAATAAGTCCAGATCTATGTTCTGTTGGTAATGGCATACATTATTGTAAAATACACCATTAAAGGTTGTCTGTGTATACATATCTGTGTGTTGTCTCATGTCCTTTGAATAGTGAGTGGGTCTATGTGTAATGCAGTACTCCTGTTCAAGTGTAAATGTCATTTAGTAGGTTATACAGCAAAACAATGTTGTTACACTGATTTCACATGGAAAATAGAATGTGCTGGAGTGGGACTCGAACCAGGAATGTGTGCACATTAGGCAGATGCTCTGCCCACTACACTATTGCAGTTTTGCTTAATTTGCATATTTCTACCTTAACATCATACCCATGCTCCCTTTTCCCGGCCCCCGAGCTCCACGTATACAGCATCCATCCATTCTCCAGTTGCTAGCCCTGCAATACCACACCTCCACACATTTCCCCATGTCTTGGTACTCCTTCATTTTACTGTCTCAATGCAACCATCTGCAGGCTCTTCATCCGTTTAGTCCACATATGTTCGAGCCTTCCCTTCATCCACCTCCAATACTGGTTGAAACATCATTGTGACCCATAAAGTCTGGTTCGTCCCGCAAGGGACGGACCTGTTGTTGTGTCACAAGAAGAATTTGCTGGTCTACACTGTTTCTCTCACTGGTAGCATCCTGTCAGGGTTTTGAGAAGCAGCGGTTTGCTCACACACCAAACCAGCCTCATCTCCCGCTTCCATGGATGAAACATGCCCCCACAGCGTACCCCATTTTTCCATTCCTCTCTTCAGTATTATACAAGACTACTGTTCTCACAGTATGCATGGACAGGCACTGTTCATTGATACTCATAGACTGCTCAAAATACTGTGACTGAGCATTGTGCACATGTTTGCTGGTATTAATGTACATACTTGTATACATTTCCTATACTGTTGACTGACTGTGCCCGATGATATGTTTGTGATAACAACAGCTGATTGTATATCTGCCATGCCTTTGTGGTAACTCACTTGGACTATAGTGTGCAGGGGGGGACCTGGGAGTGCTGATTATGTTGTTACTGGCCATGATGTGGGCTGTGGGCTACAGCATGCCCAAGGCACTGCGGGGGAAGTGTAGGTGGGTATGCGCTGGTGTGCACGAGGTCAGACTTGCTGACCTCCGGTTACGGCGTCTTACACTGGGTTGGCCTCCGCATTGCTTAACCAGTGTGGGCATTGCTTACCGCTGCCCAAACAGGCGTACTCATGCTTGCTGCTGCATACCACTGCACTACTTCATGTACATGTTGGTATTATACATGTTTAAGTCAGGTGTACATGTCAGGTATGACTGTTCATGACGGTCAGGGTAAGGTGAAGTGGGATTCCAGTTTAGCAGTTCTGAATAGGTTACAGTCAAGTATTCAGGTTAGGTTTAGTTATGCCATACCTGTGTTGTAGAGTAGATGTGACTAGTGAAGGTGTAGGCGGGTAGGTGGAGGGGGGACATTTTAACTGTATAGTAGGCCGTTCGACTGTTTGGAGGTGTCAGTGTCAGTAGTTGGTGTAGGGGTATGGGTGTTAGTTCAGGGTTGTGGACTTTGCCAGGTGGTGAGCAGGTGGTGATCCAAGTGTGCTTGAGGTTTCCCTTCATGTGTTATTTACATGTGTAGTCTGGGACAGCTACAGTAATACACCTGGGTTGAGGGTTCCTGATTCTGCCAATATAGTTGTGTGGAGGGTGTCACCTACTTGTGACTGTGAACATTACTATGAATGAAACAGGGGTCGATAGGTAAGTGGTGTTATTGGGCCACACAGAGGGGTTGATAGTAGGGGACATGCACAGGGATGTGCAGGATGGCTGACGGGAAGGTCCACAGCTGGCAATTCCTTCTACAGCGACAGCTGTGTATATACCCTGCATGTGGGGGTAGGTCTGGACACTCCCACCCCTGGGTGGGGGTGAGAACAGCAATAATACCTTGTGATACCAATTAGTTCGGCTTACATGCCTACAGTGGAGTGTTGTGACCATGTGTTCTTTGGTGTCATTTAGTGGGTTTGCAACAACACATCTGGTTATTCCGCCCTTTGCCCTGTAAACTAGACATTGCTGCTGTGGGACTTGTACCAGGCATGGCTGCTCGTTAGGTGTCGAGTCTGCCAATGCACATTATTGCTTACATCCCTGGGGTGGTCCACATAGAACCACTCCAGCCAACACCTGTATGCCTAGGCCCATAATTACATACTCATAGTTCCTCCTCTTCAGCACTCTTCCTTACTCCGGGTGCAGGTTGAGTCTGGCCACACCAGTACACACTGCCCACACCCCACTTTTCGGGCTCCATCACGTATGTTGTCTTGCCCTATGGATCATCAGGCTTCCCCAGTCTTATAGTGTGAGAACATGCGTGCCCTGCTGTTGGACATCTGTGTAATGCCTGGAAACCCAAATATGTGTAGAATTTTTGGGTTGTCCCACAAGGGACATTCTTTTCTTTGTGTCAAGATTAGACTTGGCGGATCTCTCCCACTGGTAGTATCCTGCCTGTAGTCCTGTAGTCTGGGAAGCAGTGGTTTGTTTACTTTTATTGTGTGTTTGTATGTTTCACCTGTCTAGCTGGGGGGGGGGGGGTTGATGCTACATGTTAAACGTTTGTTGATTGGACCCCTCACCCCCATTGGCATGGCCTGTGAACATATGTAATTCTTAACTGCTGTATCATATCCTAGCTATATATATGTGTATATTTACACACACACACACACACATATATATATATATATATATATATCTGTATATGTATGTATATATAGATATATATATATATATATATATATATATATATATATATATCTTGCTGTATATATATCTAACGACAAATGGATGTATGGGTGTCTGCATATGTATATATCTATATGTGGGTATTTATATATATGTCTGTCTATGTATGTATACATTTGTACTACAGACAGGGAGAGATATATCTCCATGTAGTTATGGGTATATATACACACATACATCTACATATTTTTCTCCATATCCTGTGATGTTGCCTGTTATTGCTGGGTACTGTGTTTCATGAGAATACCGGCCATCTTTGTGTGCCATGTATGCCTTGCGACACCTACAACTAAGTCCATTAGTGTACACAGATTCACACATGAAATCTATTGTTAGTACCAGGTAATTATTCATCCCACGTGGGACAGCCCGAACATTGGGTATACAACTTTCTTCTACAACCAGAGATATAGGATACTTGGGTCGAGACAACATAAGGGATGGGTCCTGAGGGGGGGGGGGGCTATGTGTGGTGGTGTGGTAGCTATGGGCCGGTAACCAGGGTAGGGATGGTGGCTGCGTGTGTGCAGCAGGTGGGGGGAAGCAGAACTGTGGGTAATGAATGTATGAGTCAGGGATGGCCTTGGTTGGATGGGCCTGTACTGCTCGGCCGGCCTAGTGGGTGGGGGAGAGGGATATGTGATGTCAACATGTGAAACATTACAGAGGGCTATTTAAATCCCTATTTCAATGACGCACATACAATACAATGAGCTTGGTAGTGTATTGCAAGGCGGATGTGTTTGGCTGGGCAGGGCGTATGCCAGTTCGCAAGTGATGTATATTGTTTGGGGCCTCTCAAGCCCATTCATGGTGCATGTGGACATATGTGTCTGTTAATCTGCCATTGCTATCTACAGATATCTGGCTGTATATACCTCTGTGGGTATATATATTTGCTGACATATTTCTAACTATGTCCGTATATACCTATGGAGACATATAAAAAAAAAAAGAGAAAAAGGAGAAAAAGCTAAGTCTGTTCTCCGTTGCATACCACTTTCTCAGAGGCGATCTCTGTCTAATGTACAGAGCCATGTCCAACCCAGAATTGTTGAACATGCTCCATCTTAGCAAAACCAAATCTACTCAAGCTACACGTTCTAGGGATATAAACCTCAACACAACAATGAATAGAACATGCTGGAGGGATAGATTCCCTTCACAGAGACTTCCCTTACTATGGAACAGGGTCCCAATCTACATAAGACAGAGCCCCTCACTATCACTCTTCTAGAGGAACCTTGATGAGTGGATGGGTAACAGAAAGTTCACACCGAGGATCACACCAACAGCACTACTAGATAGGGGCCAAGGGTACTAGCTGCTAGTACAAGGGTCTAGGGAACTACTAAAGGGGCGGTGAATACTGCACAACGTGGCTGGGCTAATATATGCCTTTGGGCAGATAGCCCAGTACCGACCTATGTACCCATGAACCTATATATCTGCGTATATACATATAACTTGCTGTGTATATGAGGACCTATAGATGTTGACATATATATGTGTAGTTGTTGGCATTTGCATGTATAGCTGTGCATATATTTGTATATATATGCATATATTTCTGGATATTTCTTATACATATATATATATATATATATATATATATATATATATATATATATATATATATATATATATATATATATATATATATATATATATATATATATATATATGACTACAACTATAGATATGTTGTATCCATTTAGATAGTAATATATTTGCACACACACACATCCCTCTAGCTGTAGGTGTACATTCTCTGTGCTGTTGCATGACTGGACTGAATGATATGTTTCTGACAACATCTACTTTATTTGTATCTGTCATAGCTTAGCGGTAAATCCCTTTGTTTATGGTGTGTAGGGTCCTTGGTTTGAGCCCTGCAGGAGCTGTTTATTTTGTTGCTGGCCAGAACATGGGCCACTGGGTACAGAGTGATTACGGCACATTAAAGCAGTTGTACATGGGTGTGCGCGGGTTTGCGCAGAACTAAGCACTGCTAACCTCCGGTTACAGTTTCTAACACTTCATTTAGCTTCTACTTTTCTTATTCTGTGTAGGTAATGCTTGCCCCTGTGCAAATGCACTTAAAAACACTTACTAGTGCTTATATATGCTTACTACTACTTATTTGTGCTTGAACCTGCCTACTAGTGCCTTATTCCTTCTGACACTGATATGTTACATGTGCATATCTTGCGGTACTCCAATTCATATATTTCTGCTATTCCGTGGGTCTTGCAACAAAAATATTGTTCATAATGTGCTTTGCCATGTAAAATAGACTGTACTACAGTGGGACCCAAACCAGGAATGCTTGCTGATTGATCGGATGCTCTGCCTACTACACTATTGCAGTTCTGCTTAACTTGCATATTTCTACCTTAATGTTGTACCCATGCTCCCTTTCTCCAGCCCCTGAGCTCCACGTGCACAGCATCCATCCATTCCTCAGTTGCTAGCCTAGCCATACCACACCTCCACACATTTCCCTCTCTGCATTTGACGCTACTCCTCCATTATACTGTCTTGTCCCAAGCTTCAGATGGCTCTTCATCTGTTTAGTCCATGTATGTTTGAGCCTTCCCTTGATCCTCCTATGATACTGGTGGAAACACCTATGTGACCCATAAGCTTTGGTTCGTCCTGCCAGAAATGTACCTGTTGTTATGTCATGGGTAGACTTTGCTGGTCTACACTGTTTCTCTCACTGGAAGCATCCTGCCAGGGGTTCGGGAAGCAGCAGTTGGCTCACACACTGGGCCAGCCTCATCTCCCAGCTCTGTGGAACCAATGCCCCAGGTGTGACATTCTGTGCATGAAGCATGCCCCCACACCCCCACTGAGTGTACCGTTATTCATTAGTCTCATCAGTATTATGCAAGACTACTGTTCTCACAGTATGTTCTCTCAGTCTAGATGACGCAGTTGAATTTTTTAATACTACCTTCCTGAACATCCTTAATTACCATGCCCCATAAGATTTTCCAGAACCAAAGCACAACCCTCCCCATGGCTACAGAAAACCACTAAGTCAGAAATGAAAAACAGGGATAAAGCCTCACTCCTCAGAAAATATTGCTACCTCATTCAACACACACTTCACCCAAACCATACTATCACTAGCTAAACAACACAACCCCCCTCCCCTCCAACCCACACCTTCAACTAGTAATCTCCCCACTGCCTTCTCTTTTTCTCCTGTACCTACCTCCAACACAAAAAACCTTTTAACTAAACTTAAACCCACCAAATTAGCAGCAGACAACCTCCCAAGTGAATACCTACAAATCGCAGCTGATGCTCTGGCCTACCCAGTATCCAGCTTGATTAACCGATCTCTGTCAGAAAGTTACGTTCCCACACTGTGGAAAGTATCACATATAATTCCCCTCCACAAAGGCGGACCCTCCGCAGAACTAAACAATTACTGCCCCATAGCTATTCTCTCTCCATTCTCCAAAATACTAGAGAGATGCATACACTCTCAGGTCTCAGACTACCTACTTACTAACAACCTCCTTTCCAGTACTCAGCATGGTTTCTGACCAAACCATAGCACCACCACTGCCTTATTCTCCTTTACTAACACTATCCTTCAGCATAAAAACAATGGCTATCTCTCCTCTGCTACTTCCTAGACCTATCTAAAGCATTTGACATGGTCCCACACAAACAACTTATCTCTGTCCTCAATAACCTATTCTTCTCGCAATCAGTCACCAACTGGTTTCAGAGTTACCTGTCTGACCGCTAACAATCCGTTGTATGGCAGAATGACATATCTCCCCAACTACCTGTCTCCATAGGGGTTCCCCAAGGATCCATCCTTGGACCCCTACTCTTCTTAGTTTATACCAGTAATCTAGCCTCTGCCACCAAACATTGCACACTCATACAATACGCAGATGACTCGACCATCATCTGCTCAACCCAGTCCCTACCCAAACTGCAAAAAGTCACACAGGAAGCCTTTTCCTCTGTTGAAACATGGTTATCCAATGCCCAATTAATACTCAACCCAAACAAAACTAAACTACTCATCTTCCAACCCACCAAACATACTCAAAACAACTCTCACTTTAACATCACAGCAAAAGACAACACCACTATATACCCAACTGAACACACCAAATTGCTAGGAGTGGAAATAGACAATAAACTAAAATTTGACATTCACATATCCATGACCATAAAAAAGTCCACAAAAAACTAGGAGCGTTATACAGAAATAAGCAATTTCTCACCAAAGCAGCAAAGATTTCAATAGTAAATTCCCACCTTATCTCCACCCTACTTTATGCCTCTCCAATATATACCAACCTAAGGCAATGTGATCTAAACAAGCTAGAGACCTGCTACAACAAAATTGCCAAATTCACCACAGGGGCATCCTACCGTAGTCACCACTGTCTCTCACTTGCTGAACTGGGCTGGCTTGAACTCCCTCACCTCCTTCAGTGGTATCAACTCTCACTCGCTCATAAACTAGTAAACCATCCACTAAATGTCCCATCCCTCCAGAATCTACTCCAACCCTATCACACCACCAGACCACTAAGATCCAGCAACAAAAATCACTTGCAGATCACTAAAGCCAATAACTCTGCTGGTGAAGCACTATTCTCTTGCGCCATATCCAAATTATGGAACTCACTCCCACCCACAATTACCTCCGTACCATCATGCACCCACTTCAAAACTTTACTAAAAGTGCACCTAAAAACATGCTGGCTATGCCCTTGCAACTCCCACTCTAATATCATCCACCCCATCCAACCACTACCTTTCTCTCCACTCCACTAACTACCTTGATTATAGCAAGCTCAGATACTCATAAGCCTAGTACTTATTATACAGCAGGAACTTCTCATTGTAACATTAGTTAATGTCTGTTATGTACTTCACAGATAAAGATTCTAGTTGTCTACTGATGTACTATTCTTCATCTGTAAATATGTTGTAAGTAATTGCTATGTTAAATTGTTAATCACTATGTAATCCAATGTAACTACTGTCTATTTTACTGTGGAGCTTTTCTCCCCGGGCCTCCGCTGAAAATGGACCTACGTCCAGTCGGACACTCCCGGTCAACAAATTTAAATAAATAAATAAATAAATGTTTGGACAGGCACAGTTCATTGATACACATAGACTGCTCAGAATACTGTGATTGAGCGATGTGCATGTTTGCTGGTATTAATCTACATACCTACATACATTTCCTATACTGTTGAATAACTGTGCTGGATGATATGTTTGTAATAACAGCAGCTGAATGTGTATCTGCCATGCCTTAGTGGTAACTCACTTGGACTATAGTGTGCAGGGTGGAGGGTTGGAACCTGGGAGTGCAGGTTACTTTGTTAATGGGCATGATGAGAGCTGTTGGCTACAGAGGGCCTAAGACACTGTAGAGTAAGTGTAGGCGAGTATGCGCTGGTGTGTGTGAGCCTCAAATCGGCTCAGATCTGCTGACCTCTGGTTATGGCGTCTTACACTTGGTTGGCCTTCACATTGCATAAACAGTGTGGGCATTGCTTACCGCCACCCAAACAAGCGTACTCCCACTTGCTGCAGCATACCCCCCCACTACTACATGTATTTAGTTCACATTTGTTGTCCGGGACAATCCTACTGGATGCTTTTCCATTGTCAGCGGTGGCATGGGGAGTGAAGCTCCACAGTAATCCCCAGCTACACATTACATGTAGCACTGAGGTGTACACATTCATAGAGAGTAACAGACTTATCATGGCTATGTACCACAGTCTTCATGCTTAGTTCACATTAACATGTTGGTATTATACATGCAAAGGTCAGGTTTACATGTCAGGTATGACTGTTGACATAGGTCAGTTTAAGGTGAACTGTGATTCTAGTTTAATTCTGGATAGGTTACACTCAGGTATTCAGGTTAGGTTTAGTTATGCCATACCTGTGTGTTAGAGTAGAAGTGGGGGATTCACCAGGTGGTGAGCATGTGCTGCTCCAAGTATGCTTGTGGTGTTCCTTCATGTGTTATTTACATGTGTCGTGTGGGACAGCTGAGGTAATACACGTGGGTGGGGGGGTTTCCAGATTCTGCTAATATAGTTGGGGAAGAAGGTGACACCTAACTGTGACTGTGAACAGTAGTAGTAATGAAACCGGGGTCAATAGGTAAGTGGTGTTACTGGGGCACACAGAGGGGCAGATAGTAGGGTAATGTCCAGAGATGTGCAGGTAGGCTGACAGGAAGGTCCACAGGTGGCCATTTCTTCTCCGGCAACAGCTGTGTATATACACTGCATTTGGAAGTAGGTTTGGACACTCACATCTCTGGGTGGGGGTGGGGACAACAATAATACCTTGTGATGCCAAGTAGTTTGGCTTACATGCCTACAGTGGGTTGTTGCGACCATGTATTCTTTGGTGTTATTTAGTGGGATTTGCAAAAATACATCTGGTTATACCGTACTTTGCCATGTAAAACAGACTGTGCTGCAGTGGGACTCGTAATGGGAGTGGCTGCTCGTTGGGTGGCGGCTCTGCCCAATGAAAACTATTGCTTACATCCCTGGGGCGGTCCGAATAGAATCACTCCAGCAAACACCTGCACGCCTAGACCCATAATTACATACCCATAGTTCCCCCACCCGCACCTCATCTACAGCACTCATCCTTACTCTGGGTGCAGGTCAGGTCTAAACACACCACTACACACTGCCCACTCTCCAATTTACGGGACCCATCTTGTACGTTGTCTCGACCCATGGGTCATCAGGCTTTCCCACCCTTATAGTCCGGGTATGTATATGCCCCGCCTTGATAGGTCATTGCACGGGCATCCTCCTATAACAAGACAATTTTTGGGGCGTCCCGCAAGGGACAGTCCTGTCTCTGTTCCAAGATTAGGCTTCTCGGGTCCACTGTGTCCTCTCCCTGGTTGTATCCTGCCTGTGGTCTGGGGAGCAGTGGATTGTTTACATTGTTTGTGTGTTTGTTTGTATGTTTCCCCTGTCTGGATGGGGGGGGGGGTTCATGCTACATGTTACACGTTTGTTGATTAAGCCCCTCACCTCCATTGGCATGGCCTGTGAACATATGTAATTTTTAAGTGTTGTATCATATCATAGCTATATATCTGTGTATATCTACACACACACACATATATATATATATCTATATATCTATATATATATATTTATATATATATATATATATATATATATATATATATATATATATATGTCTGAATACACATACATATATATATATATATATATATATATATATATATATATATATATATATATATGTGTGTCTATCTATGTATGTATACATTTGTACTACAGAGAGGGGGAGGTATCTATCTATATAGTTATGAGTATACATACAAACACATATACCTCTACATATTTAGCTACATATCCTGTAATGTTGACGGGTATTGCTGGATACTGTGTTTCGTGTATATACTGGCCAACCTTGTGTGCCACGTATGCTTTGCGATACCTACAACTAAATCCGTTAGTGTACACAGAGTGACACGTGAAATCTATTGTTAGTACCAGGAATACATTCATGATTCATCCCATGTGGGACAACCCAAACATTGGGTATTCAACCTTTGTCTACACCCAGGGTTACATAGGTACCCTTGGCTATGTGCATGGACTACGGCATGTGCCACACCTAAGATACTTGTGTCAGAACATCATACAGGATGGGTCCAGAGGGGGGTGGGGGGCAATGTGTGGTGGTGTGGTAGCTATGGACAGGTAACCAGGGTAGGGATGGTGACTGCGTGTGTGCTGCGGGTGGGGGGAAACGGAACTGTGGGTTATGCATGTATGGGTTGGGGGTGGCCTGGGTTGGATGGGCCTGTACTGCTCGGCCTGCCTAGTGGGTGGGGGAGATGGGTATGTGATGTCAACATGTTAAACATAACAGAGGGCTAATTTAATTCCCTAGTTCAGTGACAGATGTACAATACAATGAGCTTGGTAGTTTATTGCAGGGCAGATGTGTTTGGCTGGGCAGGGGGTATGCAAATTCGTACGTGACATATATTGTTTGGGGCCTCTCAGGCCCATTGATGGTGCATGTGGACATATATGTTTCTGTTCATCTACCATTGGTATCTACAGATATCTGGCCATATATACCTTTGTGGGTATATATATATATATTTGCTTACATATTTCTAACTATGTCCATATATACCTACGCAGACATATATCTGCGTACATATATGTCACTTGATGTGTATATGTGGTCATATAGATGTTGACATATATATGTGTTGTTGTTAGCATTTGCATGTATATCTGTTCATATAGTTGTATATATATATATATATATATATATATATATATATATATATATATATATATATATATATATATATATATATATATATATATATATATATATATATATATATATATATATATATATATATATATATATATATATATATATATATATATATATATATATATATACATATATATATATATATATATATATATATATGTGACTAAATCTGTAGATGTGTTCTATCCATTTAGATAGTGATATATTTGCACACACACGCCCATCTAGCTGTAGGTATACATTCTCTGTACTGTTGCATGACTGGGCTGGGGTTATGTTTCTGACAACATATGATTTCTGCATATTTGGCATGGCTTGGGGTAAATCATTTAGTGTATGGTGTGCATGGTCCTGGGTTCCGGCCTTACAGAAGCTGTTTGTTTTGTTGCTAGGCAGAACACTGGCCATTGGATATGGTGTGCTTAAGGCACTTTCAAGTGGTTGTAAGCAGGTTTTCACAGAGGTTAGCACTGCTAGCTTCTGGTCACAGTGTCTTACACCCAGTTAGCTTCTCCTTTGCTTAATCTGTGTCGGTAGTGCTTATCTCCATGCAAACATACTTGCACACGCTTACTAGTGCTTACATATGCTTACTACTGCTTATCTGTGCTTACGCCTGCTTACTGCTGGCTTATTCATTATGATACTGACTCTTCACACGTGCATTTACTGCAGTACTCCTGTTCATAAAAATCATGTTATTTAGTGGGTTTTGCATTACAATTATTGCTTATACCATCATGCTTTGCCATGTAAAATAGACTGTGCTGCGCTGGGACTCGAACTGAGAATGCCTGCTCATTAGGCGAACGCTCTGCCCACTACACTATTGCTGACATGCTTAATTTGCATATATCGTCCTTGTTATCCTCTTCAGCCTTTTGGGCTACTTTTACCGTGGCTGAGCAATGGGCACACCTGTGCACCTACGGTTATCTGTACTCTGTGCTTTAGACAACAATACGGGCGTTTCTTCTTTTCATCTTTATGTCTTGTTGCTGTTGTACACATGGGGACTGTTAGTGGGGATATGCAGATACCCATGAGCGGCCTCGCTCATTTCTACTTTGCAGGGGCATGTTTATTCTTAGTACTCTGCTCTCAGACACACCCCCTGCACTCTTACACGCTCCATGTATGCCTAGGAGGTCGGGCTGCATGCCTTCATTAATATGCATGGCGCACTGCCATCCTGCTCCTAAGCGGCCACTTCCATGCAGGACTACACTAGTCCTGCACGGAAGATTATTCAATCCGGGGGCTTGATTTTTGTTATTTGTAACAAGCTCCATTACTATTTCCTGTGGTAGACACATTCAATATATAGCTCTATAGCCATGATCGGCAGGCATTTGAATCTGATAACATCTGTCTGCCAGATAATTCTGTCAGACAGGAGTGGCTTTGGCAAAGAAAGTAGTCATGACACACAGGGCTACATTTTTAAGGTCTCACACTCCAGGTTAGGGAAACCTCACCCATTACAATAGGATTCTGATGTAATCTCAAGGATGTTCTTCATGATGTTACCAGTATGCTTAATTTTGTGCTGTTAATGGCTGATACACATCTTTCTGAGATTTGCCCTGGCATATGATAAGTCTGCCAATATGCAAATGGTGAGCATGTCAGTAAATGTTCATAGGCATTGCTTATTTTCCAACTAATAATGCTCTGTATTGCATGTCTTCATACAATAATGTATGTATTACTGTAATTTTTTTGTTCATACTCTGGAGGTCTATAGGACATGAGGGCTTATATAACATTTCTTAATGTGTGGCATGCTGTAAAAATATTATAAAGTGTGACTGGGCCTATGTTATGAGACTTTCTTGTGTGTTTGTGTTGGTTAGTTGACATCATGGTAGTCTTTGTTGTAATTCCTTGCGAGCATGGCCAGTATAATGATGAAGTAGATGCGCACCATTTAGCAAAGAGAATGTCAATTACTGAATGTCACGAGACATTTCTTGTCATTTCTTGTTCTTGGTCAGGATTTAATTGAATTATCCTCTATAATGTCAGCTTTGCCAATATATGCACAATGGTTTTAGTGACCTAAGGATAAAGGATAACAACATTTGTCACAGGCCAGTGTACATTTGGTGTATGTGCATTGTAAATTTGCAACAGGTCATTTACTAATACACTTTAGTACTTCACCTGGGTGTGTTGTATGTTACTGTAGTATCATTTAGTTCTTACTATTGTTTTTAACAAGACTCACTTCAGGCCTCTATATCAATTAAAATATACTACCTTCATATCTGTAGTTTAATACACTTTTTCTAGTCAGCATGCTTTTTTGTTTTTCTAGCTGTATGATTAATGATCCACACCCAGTGAAGCAAGTGGAACATGGTGAGGCAGCACCTATTGGGCTGGAGGCTGCACAGCTTGAGGCAGGTGTTAACTGCCCAATGAGTTCTGAAGACCTCTCCCACCATTGGAAGCAGCCCCTGGTGCCTCACTATATGCCAGTTGAGTGCAGTGGCTTAATACCAGTGACTGCTGCTTCCCGTTTTGTGCCACCACTCACAAAGCAATGGTCTCTGGGATACAGTCCTGGGCAAGTGAGTTTGAGAAAACAGCTGATACCCAGCAGCAGTTCCCCTCTCCATTCCACTGATGTAATCCAAAGGAAGGGTAGAGCCACTACAGGTTAGCATCAGTGTCATCACAGCAGCTGCCAGAGTGAGGTCAAGTACAACCTCAAACTGCCCTAGGAGCTCCATCTCTAGATTTTTTCTCAGGGTTTACTCCCAAAGCTTCCGCATAAGTAGGTATTACTGCAAGGCAGAGAAGGCTTTAAATCAAAGTTTTCCTTCTCCTAGGTGGGTGGCTTTCCCAGGCTCGTGAGACCCACCTACCAGAAATAACTGGTTTTAAGGCACCAGGTACCTGCTTTTGCCCTTTCTCCTGTCAGTGCAAATGGTTTTGCCAGGCTTAGAAACTAAGCCATATGTGAAGGCCAGGAGCTGGACTTGGGTTGTCAGAGGCTGTTAAAGATGCACATCATGGAAGCATTTTATAGATAGTGGGAGCTTTTCCCCACTACCACCCATGGCTATAACAACCTTTGAAACCATAAATAAACCAGCCTGCAGGCTGGGCACATGGAACATAAGGACAATGACTCTGGGCCTTACAGAAGATCTATAGAACATTAGTGATGGTCGCTGAGCAGACTGCAGATAGACATTGTAGCATTCCAGGAAGCTAGGTTGTCATCCTTTGGATGTCTCAAGGAGAATTACTTTAATTTTTGTCTAGCACAGGAAACTTTCAGAAGAGATCAAGGAATATGGTGTTGGTTTCAAAACTGGAAACAACCTCATTAGCTCAGTCATAGCATTAAATGTGGTAGCTGAGAAAATGCTGAAAATTCAGCTTCAAACACCAGTGAGCATTGTCAGCATCTTCAGTGTCTATACTCCTACTTTAACTTCTGACCAGAAAGTTATGGACAAGTTCTATGATGAACTTAGCACTGCAATCAGTGAGGTCCCTTCTCATGGACAGCTTTTCATTCTTGGAGATTTCAGTGCCAGAGCTGGCAGTGACCACCACAGCTGGTCATCTTGTCTGGGACAGTTTGGAAGAGGAAAGATAAATGAAAATGGACACTGTCTCCTTGAACTCTGCTCCCAACATGACCTTTGCATAATAAACACCTTCTTCATTGTCAAACCCTAGCACAGATTCCATGGTGGCACCCAAGGCTGAAACATTGGCAACAGCTTGACCTCATACTCACTAAATGTAGCAGTTTATGTAATGTCAGGGTAACACACATGTTACCACAATGCAGGCTGTGAGACTAACCACTTGCTCATGTGTAGCAAGGTGAACATCTAGCCGTGAAGGTTCTTTCACTCTAAAATGGAAGGGAAGCCATCATTGATGCAGGTGAGATGCATGAGCCTTCAAAAGTACTCGATTTTGTCCAAGCACTTGAAGAGGTCTTACCCCACCTGGACAGCACTGATGTCAGCAAGAAATGGGAGAACTATGGGATACTATCTATAACACTGCAATATTTACCTTTGGGAAGAAGACAGTCAAGTGTACTGATTAGTTTAAAGCCCACACTGAAGTGCCCCTGAATGAGAAGAAAAGACAGGCACTGGCTTCTTAAAAGTCCTTTCCCAAAGAGGAGAACTTGCAGGTACTCCAGTGAGCCTGTAGTCAAATTCAGCATGTAGTTTAATGGTGTGCTAATAGTTACTGGCTCCAACTCTGCTGTAAGCTTCATCAGGCTGCAGGCACTGGGAACATAGGAGAAATGTGTGATGGGATCCAGCAAGCCATTGGTTCATTACAAAGGAAGCTCACCCCACATGTGTTGGCCACAGGTGAGATCTTGAAGGACAAAATCAAGCAAATGGAATGCTGGGTGGAACACTAGTTACATAGAGCGCCCTGAATGCTACTGAGTCTCTGCCAACTATGACTGAACTCGATGCTGAGCCCACATTGAAGGAACTCAACAACCTGCTAAAAGCACTCCCTTCTGGAAAAACCCTGGGAAATCCTAAAATGTGTCAATGGTACCCTAACCTTAGAGCTACATGTAATACTTTGACAATGGTGGAGAGACGACAGCGTACCACAAGACATGAGGGATGATGACATTGTTACTATAAGAACAAGGGTTACAAAAGTGATTGTAACAACTATCACTGTATATCTCTTCTGAGTACCATGGGGAAGCTGTTTGCACATGTTGTCTTAAAGAGGCTCCATGTTCTTGCAGAGTCTACCCCAAGATTCACTTTGGGTTCAGAACAGAACGGTGTACCATAGACATGGTTTTCTCGTTTAGGCAATTACAAAAAAAGTGTAAAGAGCAGAACAAACCTCTAGATATTGCCTGCATTGATCTGACCAAGGCATTTGACTTCGTCAGGAGGAAAGGTCTGTTCACGATTCTGGCTAAGATCGGCTGTCCCGCAACACTGTTCAGTATTGGCAGGGTTTTCCATTAAGCCATGAAGGGGACCATTGTGTATGATGGATCCACATTTGAACCTTTCAAGATTCTCAGTGGAATGAAGCAACATTGTTCAGCATCTTCTTTTCAGTTATGTTGAAATTTGCTTTTGGAACTGTTACAGATGGTATTCTTCAATGAGCCAGAATGGACAGCAACCTTTTTCAAACTGTCAAGACTTAGATCAAAGACCAGGGTGCTTGGGTAGTGTCCAAGGGAGTTCTTGCTTGCTGATGATGCAGCTATTGCTGATCACACTCAATAGGAACTTCAGTCACTCATGAATTGCTTTGCAGATGTATGCATGGAATTTGCCCCTCACAATCAGCTTAAAGAAGACCCAGGTGATGGGACAAAACATGGGCAATGAGCCATCTATCACGTTGAGTGACTGCAATCTGCAGGTCATCTATGAGTTTGTGTTCTTAGGCTCTACAATCTCGGACAACTTGTCATTTGATAGCAAAATCAACAAGTGCATTGGAAAAGCTGTCACTATGTTTTCCAGGCTGATATGGGCTAACAATAAGTTCACTGTGCATGCCAAGGTGCAGGTTTACACAGCCTATATTTTGACCACATTACTGTATGCCTGTGAAACATGGACTTTGGTCTCAAAACAGGAGCATCTGCTTAATGTATTCCATATGTGCTGCCTCAGGACCATACTTGGTATCTTATGGCAGAACAAGGTCCCCAACAGTGCAGTTCTTCAGAGGGTGGGCACCACCTCCATGTTCATCCTCCTGAAACAGATGTATATGCGCTGGTAGGGTCAGATCTCACTCATGATGGATGGCTGAATATCAAATGACCTCCTCTTTGGAGAGCTGGAGTCTGAAAAAAAGGCTGAAAGGATGACCTAAAGTGTGTATAAGGACAAGTGGAAGCATGACCTCAGCCCTCTCTACATCAGTGGGATCACCTGGTATTCCCTCATCTCAGATAAGTATGCCTGGAAGTGGGAAGTAAAGGAAACTCTCACTATGTATAAAACTACCCTGGGAAAGGGAAAGGAAGACAAGAGAGCCCTCAGGAACATCTGTGCCTGTGATACCAGACCAACAGCTGTCTACTGCTACTCAGAATGCAGAAAGGACTTCCACTCCCAGATTGGATTGCAAAGCTATAGAAGATGCTATTCAAATCAGTCCAACAGGGGCGTAATCCCATGATCCCTCAGGATCGAAGGATGCCTACTACATGTGCCCGCATATCTGCTGTGACAATTAGACCTGGAAAGGCACACATCATATCATTGATTACAATAACATAAATGCATCACAGTCACAAATAATTGTAGCCTGATATTTGCTACATTTGCCAATTAGCTGATGTATTAATGGCATGCTGCTGTCACAGACTTTTATTTTGCCCATGTCTTATAGGGCTACCTATATATTTGTGATATACACAGAAATCCATCTTAGCCATATTGATACACTTCATGACATTCAGAACCACAACCCATTTGTCAGGGACAGACTGGACTTTACCTTGATTTATGTGCATTGATGCATTTACCACATTAGAATAACTCATTTTTCATGTACGTATGTAACATCTGCTATAGCTGGAGCAATGGTAATATGTATATCACATCATTATTCTGTTTATATTCTGGTCAATGTGACACCACTGTGCATGTGTCATGTCTGTCTGCATTTTGCTATATGCATATACAGCATGCATGAACAGTCATTAACATTCTACCATTCATGTCATACATGTTCCTTAATTTATTTTCATCCCTTAATACTATTACTGGAATGACTGAATAGGTGTCCGTGATTCTTCTCAATATTTCCACATTGTCACAGGTGTGAATACTGTCATAACAACCATCAATATTGTCTCCTACATGCATATAAGGCAATGCAGCCTTAAAATTCTTTAGCCTGTATGCGTGTTCTAACATCAGTCAAGTAGATATAATTTATTACCTTTGATCACTTCCACAGTATACATTCCAGTGGCAGATTGCTTCAATAGAACTGCCACAGATGTGTAGCTAGGCATTATCAATGCAATCATGTGAGTAATGCAAATATTACTGAGCATGCTACAGAGGATGTATAGTGGCAACCATACATTTGGGCTTTATGACTGCAATGGTAATAATGTTTATCATTAACATCAATATACAACACATGCTTCACTAATATGTATACACGTACAATAATATTTCTGCAAGTGACAACAGATGGTAAAAAAGTGTCCCTTTCTGAAGTGCATGAGACAACAGCTGTAGAGTTAATTTAGTTAGTTTATACATGATGAACTGTGGAATACGGCATACTGTTGGTAAGGCCAGGTAACTTCCAGTATACACATCTGATATGCAATACAGGCAGTATATGCAAATACCCACTATTGTTCTCAATAACCATAATCTTAACTCAGCATTTTATAAACATTTATTTCAGTTACTCCCCTTTGCTATGCTGCAGCTCTGTATCCATCTCACATCCTTTGTCAGCATTTCCATTTTTGTCAATAATAGTGAACAGGATTACTATATTGCATTGACATAAATAATTTGTGCCAATAATGCTCTTTGTGCATTAATCACACATTATATATTTTATTATCTGAGTACAGTTTCTTCTTATCTTAGTACAATTTCTCCTGCTTCTTGTTTGTGCACTAATCGCTATGTCTGAGTATAGTTTCCCCGTTTACCTTCTCTGCATCTTAATTCTTTCATTAAAGTTGGCCTTGCCTTGTATTATGCTGTCCATGCATGCTTGCTCACTAGGTTTGCCTTCAGGCAACACCTTTTGTTTATATTGTGGGATTGAGTCTCTGTGCACCTTTTTGTGGCTGTTAATACCACGAAAATTGCTGAGTGTGTAGGCTTCCATTCTTATTCATGCTTATTCATTGAGCACTGCTGCTAATTGTGCTAACATGCACAAATCCTGTAGACCTAGTGTAAGTATATATGATTGTTAATGACTATCCAGGATAATTTTCCCCAGTTATACATTAGATATGTGTTTTTGTTTATCTTTATTTGAATTTACTACCATACATATTATATGATCATCAACATATTTTAGAACCATCAGCTTCAAACTCAATAAATGATGCAAACACTAGGTTAAATGGGTCTTGTCTTGAGACAGCATCCTGTGGCATACCAGGAGAAATTTCATATTTATCTGATTTTTTGCCTTGTATTATGCTGTCCATGCATGCTTCCTCACTAGGGCAACACCTTTTGTTTATATTGTGGGATCGAGCCTCTGTACACCTTTTTCTGGCTGCTAATACTTGTGCTGCTGAGTGTGTAGGCTTCCATAGTGACTTACTAAAATAATAACTCATTTGGACCTTACATTTAATCAATCAGTGAGCCCGCTCAGTAATGTAAGGATGTATTTCACATTATTTCATCGAAAGAATTATACCACAGTTCAGTAAGGTGTCAAAAGCTTTTGCTAAGATTACCTACACTGCCACGGAGGAAAAACCCTAATCCACTGAAATACACAATTGATCACAGACATCTAATTGGTATTAAAGAGTAGATTGCTATGGATAAATCCATATTGACTTATGTCCATAGTAAATGTACATTTACATGATCATTTTTAAACTAAGGTTAGCATGCATTATTCAAAACAGTCAAAGCACTTTCATAAGATAATTGTCAAACTAAGTGTTCTGCACTACTGCATTTGTTAACTATCTCCCCATTGTATATAGAAATGATTGAAGATTTTTCAAGTCTGCAATAAAACACATGCTGCTTAAGAAACGGGTAAACATGCAGACAAAAGGACATATTAAAGTTTGTTTCAAAGAATAAAGATGTATTGTTGGAATCTGAAATGGGTTAGATCATACCATTCTTTTAATTTTATTTAGTGCAAATTTTATCATTTCTGTATCAATAAGTAGACATTCATCATTATCATGAGGTACTTGTACTTCTGAAGCTGTAAGCTTCTTAGATATACTAGAGAAATAGTAATTTAGATTATTTTTGGCAATTTTTTTTAGAAAATATACCCACTTATTCCCCACATTCAAGGGACCAATTAGAATGGACAAAGTAATTTGTAAATTAAGATACTCATACTAATTCTTTTTGTTGTTTTTTTTTCTTACTTTTTCTTATTGTAACTCTCCTGTGTAACTCCTTTCTAATTTCAATTATTAACAGTATATATATATATATATATATATATATATATATATATATATATATATATATATGCATATACACAAATATATACATATCTGTGTGTGTTAATATGTATGTGTTGATTTTTTTATTTTTTTATTACATAGACTTCTGAGTGAAGAATTCTACCAGCATGTGATTTTTCTTCCAGTACTTCTTAATGTGTTAGTTATTTGACCATTATTAAGGTAACTCAGACAAATACTTTTCAGAAGATACCATCCATATCTGTTGCACTGTATTTCTATATTGATCAAACAATCTGCTTGAATTAATTTGTTCACCATAGATTACTAATCATTTATACAAAGTAGATAAAACTGACTACTTGTCTTTATTGGTTTAATTTTTTTAAAACTTCAGAGGTTAGCATCATGATTTGATGTTTTTAGTGCTTCAAGTTACAGTTCTTATAAGTTTTATCAATATTTCTCTTAACATTATCTAAAATGTTATTTATTCTTGCAGTGGGTTGTAACAACTTGATATAACCCATAACAATGTATAATCTCAAGAAATCAATTTTCATAAAGAAATTCTCTATTAACTGTCACCCAGTCAATTACAGTATAGTTAGTCACCCACAATAATAGATAGTTCACGAGTCAGCATATTTTAAATTACCTCTGCAAATTATATATGTTATTTGGTATTCATTGATGGACTTCTCAAACATGCAAATAATGCCATTTTTCAGAATGTAAGACACGGCACATCTCATTTGCTATACATTCATGTACCTTGTCCAAGGTTTTTAACTCTGCTGGAATGCCATCTTTAGTTGGGATTAATACCTCAGCCTTTGTTGCTGACGTACACATAAATTGAAATTTCACAAGTAGTTTTATTTTTATAGTTGATTCATCCTACTCTCCTTTTAAAATTACAATATATTAACCCAAGGTCCAATGGTGGCTTTTAAATCATGCCTTTTTTTTGGTAATGCAAGGGCATTAGTCTAGAATAATCTCTCAGTGTTATCAAATTTACTGTGTCTACCAGCTTTCCTATGAATATGTTACTTCTAAAACTTTCAGTTTTCCTATAAGTGAGTGGTATAGTGGAAGTCTCTCCCCATTGTAATATCCTTATTTTGCTCATGCAATATGGCAGCAGTCTGCAGGAAAATGTCTTAGTCATCATGTCCTAATCCTGCATTAGTAAACTGAGACTCAGTACTTATGTCTATATCACAATTAGAAGCATATATCTAACTCTGTACTTTTGTGTTAAAAATTCTAATGTTGGCCAAATTCCTTTACATTTTGTTTCTCCACTATTGTTACTTTTAAATTCACTTCATTGCAAAAATCACCCTCATTGTATAATGCTACTTCATAACTGGGGTCCCATTCAGAAGTTTGATTCTTGAGAAAGTCAAACCCCAAATAGTTGAGACCATATGATCGACTTTCTGAAAAGCTGAAGCTTTTGAACGGAGATCATGGTACAGTGGGTATTGGGGAATTTACCCTTTTCCCCCTGTAATATGATCTCGGAGTTGGCATATATAATACGCACGAGGTGTGGGGGAGGCAGCAGATTTTTGTTGTTTTCTGAAGTTCAGCTTTTCAAAAAGTCAGTTGTATGGTCTTGACCATTTAAAATTAAAATTTTAGAAAAGTTGAGCATCTTAATGGGATCCCACGCAATATATGATAGATTATACCTTCTTCCAAAAGTGAAGTTACACAAAGCTGAGCAAAACGATCCATTATGGTTGTTTGTGACAATAGGTTTAATAAAGTGCCAATCAATAATGTTAGACCCTTGGTTTTATAAGCTACATTGAATGTCCACAAATACTAGTAGTCAATGATACACACATTTGTTAAGCTACCTTAACTAAAAGACAGTAACAAGAGTAAAAAGTATAACTGAACTTTTCAATACTTAATCAATTAAATAAGTATGCTTTATTTCTGTAATGAGTATAAAACTACTATAGCCAAAATTCAAATTATACATAGAGCTACCAGCATAGTTCATTACTGTAAGCAGTAACAAATCCATCTAAAATGTAACACAATCACTTGGTGAGTCATCATTATAGTGTAATAAACTTACTGTGATCAAATTAAACAGACACTAAAGATCAGTATTATAAACAGTAGTTACACAATACAAAATTATCTGCATTATTGACTCACCTATATGATAATTTACTTAATTAAATAATGTAAAATTGCTCATAAATTGTAAGTTATTGTAGCCATGATTTGGCAATAAGTAGCCAAACCAGTAAAAACACAATACTACAAAAAAAAAAGATATAACTTGAAGATATCTATGACACGAAATTCAGAGGCTTATTACTGTATAAGTAAAACTATTAGTAGGAAAGTCCCAACTAAATTATGTTTTTTTCTTAAACTTGTAATGAAGCAACTTAACATTATTTGTAATACCTTGTGGCTCAACAGAATAATGACTTATGGAAGTAAAATGGTTAATAAAAATTGAAAAATACTTTCTTGAGCTCATCATGATCAGAATACCAGGCCAACAGATCAATAAACATTGCAGCTAGCTAAATGCAATTAAACCTAGAATATTGCAAAGTAACAGTTAAGCCATATAGTTCTAAATGTGATAGTAGAAATACTGGAGCTGCAATCCATCATATGCACAGAACCACTGGTGTAACACAGTCTAGGTCCAGCTTAAACTTTATACTATTTTAAATTTGTAGTTAAATAAAAAGCAATTATGAATAACATTATTTATAAAATAAAAGAATAGCTGTAGTATTGGTAAATATTTTTGAACCTTGCTTAATAGTGTTAGAGAATTCTGCAGCCAACCCTCCAGTGTCACCACTAGGCACACGTCACACAGTGATAAAAGAACATCTTTGTCTCTGCAATGCCCATGACTACTCTGGAATTAAAACTGCTCACTCAGTAGGCTATTTAAATGTGAGTAACGGCTGGGTGGGCTGGGTTACAACACTAAACCACTACAGAATTTCTTTTAAAGATCCAAAGGAGAACTCATGAAATAAAACAAAGAGCACTACTGAATGAAAAAGAAATTCAGGATACTGCTAGGACAGGATGAAAGATAATTTCTCTCACTGCCACCTGTTCAACTCTCCATTTACAGTGCACAATAAAATAAGCAAATCTAATTGCTTGCTCAGTAAGCACCTGGAATGCAGGTAGTAGTTGGAATGGACTGGATTGTAAAACTAAACCACTGGGGATTTTTTTCTTAATCCAGATAATATAAGACAAATAAAACAGAGTACTAATAAATCAATTGAAAAATATACTTACTTAAACTTACTTTGCAGTACATAATAAAGCAATTAAATCTGACTGCTCACTCCATTGCATGCTTAAATGTGGGCAGTAGATGAGGGGGACTGCATTACAACACTAAAGCATCTTATAATTTCCCTTAAAGACACAATGAATTACTTTTTATGGTAGTATGCAAGCTCTACTGTGTGCTAAATATTTTGTTATGGATAGCGCTCATCTGCTGAAACCACTGCTTTCTCTTCATCTGTATGATGAACCACCTCATAGAAGGATAATAAAAAGCTGAACCTTTGATATTTGTCATGATAAGTCATAAGTTATATTTGTGATTTCTTTTGGAATAAAGTACAGAAGATACTTGAAGCAGTAGTGGATCTTACACTTTAACCTACCTTTATCAAGTCAGATTTTGAAGAAAAAATGCCAAGTACTCCAATAAATTCAGCTTCTCTAAATGTGCTGCCAAAAGTGGTTGTTTTCATTCAATACAAATAATTTAGCAGCAATTACATAAATTTAAACCAGTGTATATGTGCTACCACTATATTTTATTCATTTAATAACTCCATTATTAGCTGGAATAACATCAGGTCATAGTAATTTTTTAAGGAGAGCCAGGCAGTTATGCTTTCAAAAGCTGCTAGTTCATGCAAATATTTTGGTATATTTACTTAACCTGGATGGTCTCATAAATAAGGAAGGGAATATATAAATCTTGTTTGAGTGTCTCCAATGTATAATGTTTCATTTTAAAACCTTTCAGATCTTTGCAAATTAGGCTTGTTAAGAACATAAAATATTAATAGTTTTGGCTTCGCATCCCTGATTGAACACTAATCTGAATACATTTATTATTTTTATTCAAATGAGTAGAGTTACATGAGATATGTCAATGCCTTCTGGTAAGTCATTCTTCTTTTCCAAAAGATATAGAGCATATGACAAGAAGATCACTTTATGAGATTATTGTAACATCTGAACATCTACTGTCCATATGATTTTGTTCAGTCTTTTGTCAGAATTCATGTTTCTTGTTGGATTACAGTTACATTTGTCACGCTATATTAAAACATTATAGCTATAACATTATGATGGTGGTTTGTGGTCAGCTATACCTTTAGATTGTTATGCAGCATGATTTTATGAGAAAATTTTAAAAGCTGTAAATGGGGAAGCTATACTTTGTTTGGCCATAACAAGACATTTATGTACAGTATCTGCCTTTTGGGAGTTTAATGTGGCAATTCTGATGAGTTTATGACAGATGTATCACATCTGTGAGGATATTAGATATTGTTATCTGTGCTAGCATGACTGGCTGACGTTTTGTATATACTTGTAAATAATTGTAAATTACCCTGTGTTATATATGCCAGCATGACTAGCTATAATTTTGTAAATAAGTTTATTTTTTTTATTATTACTTTGATTTATGTAAAATGCTTGAATCACACAGTGTTCTTCTGGCTGACCTAATGTACATGTTTTTTTTTAAATAATTAATAATAATTCTTAATGTAGATTATGCCAGTCAGCTGACCTAGATGTGATATCATTATGTGCCAGAGCTGAAAGGAAAAAAATCTCCACAGCAGCCGTTTTATTTATTTTTAAGTCTGATATGAGAGAGTAGAATTCTCATAATAGCTTTCTGTGATTTTTAAAGGAATTCTGCTATAAAGGCAGGTTCTGAGGCAGTTAAAGTTCAGCAGTTGTGGTAGATGCTCAGTTGTTGTTCAGTTGTCAGTTGTTGTTTTCTAGAGCTGTTCAGCAGAAACAGTAGGAGCTGCTATTCCATTCTCTGAGGACCAGACAGCCTGAAGAAGGGACATATGTTCTTATTTTGCCTTGCAGAAGTAAGAGTATCATCTTGCCTTGCTGAGTTAATTAGATTACATAGGGACAATTGATCTTTATGCAGTTAGGAAATTACAGTTAAATAGCTAGAGTTTTTCTACAAGTGTGAAACCTATCCTACAGTGTTATTTTCATAATTCCTTTGTGTGTGAAACACTGTGATTTACTGGAGTCAGTTATTCAGTGTATATATGTTTTAAATCATTTTATTTATTAAATATTTTATTACCTTTTATTATGGCTGGTTATTTAGAAAGTACTTTTATTAACCCAAGAGTGTTTATGCTTATTGTGATAACACCAGGGCAACTCTGAAAAGCCTTATTGCTTGGATTACATGCTATCCTTTATATCAATATTTATTTTGTCCAATATAATTGAACACCTCTTTTGAAGGGTATTGTGGTATTTGACTGGTGGCAGCCATTATCTTGTAATCTGGGAAAGAGGACATAGCAGGTAAATATGAACCAGTCTTTCCCAAGAGTGTTTGTATGTGTGAATGTCAAATATTTAAGAGTGAGTGTGTCAAATACCTAGAACTGGGACACAGTGCTCTACAGTAGTTAGTGTTGAGACTCATTTGGGGACCTCGAGTGAAGCATATAGTCCAGTCCCAGGTTTGGACCCTGTTCCCAGTGTACTCATAGGGGAAACTGTATATTTCTATCCCTGATTTCAGTGATGCTCCCTTACTGGAGACTGTAGTGAGGATTGAGGCTCCTTAGTTACTGCCCTGCGTTTAAGTGAAGTTGTCACATTCTTTGGTGGCAGCGGTATGGGATTTTAATTGAGCTTTAGTAGTCTGTAGGTAGTTGTCACTGAGGTGTGCACTTTCAACAGCCACAAGATAAACAGAGTTTCATTTCACAACAGTTCCTATTATTTTTCACTCAGTTTAGTCAGGGACAGCAGTCTAAGATGTCAGCGGAGGATTATAGCAAGATGACAAGGAACCAGTTGGCTAAGGTGTGTGAAGCCAAAGGACTGGTGCATGCCAACCTGATTAAGGAAGCAATGATCTCAGCCTTAGTCACAGCTGCAGAGCAGACCAGCAGCTCAGAGGATATCCAGTTTGGTGTTGTGGATTAGCAGCCTTCCGAGACAAGACAGTGCACCTTTTCCTCAGAGGGCCTAAAAATCTGTCTGCAGTTAAAAAGACTGGAACTAGAGGCTGAGGGCAGAGAAAAACAGTGTCAGTATGAACTGTGACATTTGGAGATGGAAGCTGAAGAAAATGAGAGGCAGAGACAACACAAAAAGGAGCTTCTAACCCTCGTGGAGGTAATGGGGAAGGGAATGACTAAACCCCAGAAGCCATAAAGGTCAGTAAACTATTTCCACAGTACAGGGAAGGAGATGATGTTGATAGCTTCGTTTATATATTTGAGAGGGTATGTAAACAATATAATGTTGAACAAGGACTCTGGTATGGGTATGGTTCCTGACTTCCTTACTCCATGGTAGAGCTATTGATGCAGTTGCTAAACCGTTTGATATTGATTGTTTGAATTACGATTGTGTAAAATAATGTTTACTGGATTGTTTTAAATTAACTCTTGAAATGTATAGAAAAAAGTTTCATGAACATAGACACAGGGCAGATGAAAGTGTATGTGATTGTATTGTTGATTTAAGTACTTACTTTCACAAGTGGGTGAGAGGGTGACAGATCACCACTTTTGAAGGACTGGCAGTCCTTTTGGTGAGGGTACAAACTCTCAGCACTTTGCCTGAGGACATAAGGATCTGGTTGGCAGACCAAGAGTATAATTCTGTAAATGAGATGGGGAGAAAATCTCAGGTCTGTATTATAGCATTGAAGTCTTAAAACTTTGAATGTTATAATATCGACCCCTATTCAGCGAACGCTTGAAATAGCAAAGCTGCAGAACACCGAATATTTTCCTAGGGAAAGTATTCGGTGGGCCGTTTCTGTGTCTTTGTTATTTCCTCGACTATGGTGTGAAGGTGACAGACCAGGTTAAGGTAAGTGTACGAACGGACCGAGGTAAGGTGAATGTGCGATAGTTAGGGACCTTAGGGATAGGGAGCAGGTAAGGTGAGTGTGTGATAGGGACCTTAGGATTGGGGAGCAGGTAAGGTGTGTGCGATAGTTAGGGACCTTAGGGTTAGGGAGCAGGTAATGTGAGTGTGCGTTAGTTAGGGTCCTTAGGGTAGGGAGTGGGTAAGTTGAGTGTGCATTAGTTATGGACCTTAGGATTAGGGTTGGGTTATGGTAAGTGGATAGCTGTTAGTGTATGTACAGTGTAGGGTTCTGTGAAGTGTGTATGTGTGGATTATGTATTTTGGTGTGCTTGTGCTGTGTGTGTGTATTCTCGGAACAGCAAATTTTTTCCCTTGGAAACAACTTGCTGTTCTGAGCGTTCGAGTATATCACATTTCAAGATTCCAAGGTCGAGCTTATGGTGTTCGACATTTTGGAATTTTGATAATGTGCTATAGACCCACAAATCTCTACTTGGTAAGTAGGGCACCACTGCATAAGAAGGGGATACCCAGTGCTGCACATGGACATAAGGGAACCCATGGGGGACAGTCTAAACCACTACAACAGAGTTCATCAGTAACAGGGGAAACCACTAGTGCAAGCACATAGTCCAGATCAGGGGATTAGATGTTTCAAATGTAATCAGAGGGGCCATGTACCAAACAAATGTCCATTGAAGCAAGGTGGGAAACAAAAAGTGAGGGAGCCAGCAAGTGGGAATGACAGAATGCCAGTAGTAAGTTGTCTGGGAAAACCAGAAGTGCCATATTATCACCAAAATTTGTATTCTGTCTTAGTGGATGGAAAAGTGTCCACTGCTAAGAGAGACACAGCTTCTGATATAACCATTGGGAGGCCTGCAGTGGTTAAGGAGGAACAATACTTGTTTGGGCTGCCCACACCATCAGAGCTTTGGGTGGGAACCCATTCCACATACCTTTTGCCAGGGTTCATCTTGACTGGGAGGGTGGGAAGGGGAACAATCTAGTAGGTGTATTTGAAGATATCCCTGCAAATGTCTTAACAGGAAATGATTTTGATAATGTAGTACCCTGTGTGCATGCAGTGACATGCAGTCAAGCTTGCAGACAAACACGTGGGTCTGGTAGCCTGGGGGTGACCCAGACTGATCCTATGTCTCAAACTAGGGCTGGTGATGTGGTTACTTCATAGAGGGAGTTACCTTGTAGCAGTGAGCCTGAAGGTGAACCACAGCTGCTGGTAGGTACTGGTGTTCGCGTGGACATGGTGACTGCAAGGACAGATGTGAGTGGTGGCTTACAGTTAGGCACCGCTGACAGAAAATACTAGGCTTCCTGCAGAAGAGGAGCTAGGAGGGGTCATAAAAGTAGAGTTGAGACAGGAACAGCCTTCAGACCCTGCCTTATGAGGCTTGAGGGAGGTAGCTAAGGAGGCATCTGATGCTCAAGAAAAAGGGGAGTCTGTATGCTGGAACAGAGAGTGGACCCCTGAGGGAGGGCTAGAGGATGAAGTGATATGACAGTTGGTAGAGTGCAGACCCTACCATCTGGCAGCTCTAGCAATAGCCCATGATATTCCTTTTGTCAGTAGAAAAGGGGTACTGTACAGAGAGTGGACCCCTGAGGGAGGGCTAGAAAGTGAGGTAATATGGCAGTTGGTAGATCCCAGAGCCTACCATCTAGCACTTCTAGCCATAGCCCATGACATTCCTTTTGCAGGCCATATGGACATAAAGCATACTAAGAGAAGCATTATGCAAAACTTTCATTGGCCTGGGATTGCAAAAGATGTAAAGGGTTCTGCAGGACCTGTGAGCAGTGCCAAAAGGTAGGCAAGGCAGGAGACAAGGTCAAGGCTCCACTGATGCCTTTACCTGTGATTAAAGAGCCATTTCAGAGGGTAGCCATGAATATTGAAGGACCTTTGAGTATTCTAGGTTCTACAGGGAAGAAGTATATCCTGGTGCTGGTCGATTATGCTACCAGATACCCTGAGGTGGTGGCTCTGTCCTCCTGAGACAGAGAAAGTGGCAAATGCCTTGTTAGAAATTTTCAGCAGGGTAGGTTTTCCAAAGGAGATACTGACTGATCAAGCCACCAACTTTATGTCAGACCTGCTGGCTTGTCTGTGAACGTGATGTCGGGAGAAGCATCTGAAAACTACCCCCTATCATCCCTAGGCTAATGGTCTTGTGGAGAGGTTAAACTCTGCATTAAAGACTATGCTACAAGCATTTGAGGACCAGTTTAAAAGGAAGTGGGATAAATATTTTCCCCATTTATTATTTGCCTGCAGAGAGGTACATCAGGAATCTACAGGTTTCTGATGCTTTGAGTTGCTGTATGGGCATAGGGTGAGGGAGCCTTTAGATATGATTCATCATAAGTGGGAGGGTGAGCATGAATCCCACAAGGAGTCTGTTGTTGCATATGTTCTAAACTTCAGGACACGGCTTAGGGAGCTCATGGGTTTGGCTCAGGAGAACCTAGCAGTATTCTAACAGCAGAAAAATGTTTGGTATGACAAGAATGCTCAAGCCTGAGAGTATACTGTGGGGCAACAGGTTATGATAGTTATTCTTGTCAGACACCATAAGCTGCAGGCAGCTTGGAAGGGAACCTTCAAAGTGGTAAGGAAATTTGGTGATGTTAACTACATGATAAAATTAGTAGGCAGGAGGCAGGGACATAAGTTGCACCATGTTAACATGATGAAACTTTATCATGATAGGGAGGCCCTGGTACTAAGTATTTGCAGTGGATGGCAGGAGGAGTCTGAGGGGGATCTGGTGTCTAAAGTCCTCAGTGAGGCTCAGACTGACATTTCTGTGGGAGAAGTAAAAATATCTCAGCAGCTATCCCCTATTTCTGTTAAAGAAATATGAGCAGTGTTATAGGAATCTGGGGGCATGTTCACTGGGAAACGTGGGTGTACTCACATAGTGCAGCACCATGTGGATATGGAACCCCAACGGCCTATCAAGAAAGCTCCTTATAAGGTGCCTGTCAGTCAAACAGACTTTGAAGGAGGAGATAAAGGAGATGTTGGAGCCATGGGTAATCCAGGAGTCCAGTGGTCCTTAGGCTTCCCCAATAATATTGGTACCAAAGAAAGATGGTAGTGTAAGATTCTGCATAGATTACAGAAAGTTAAACAGTTATATAGAGTCATATGAGTACCCTGTGCCTAAAATAGATGAAACTTTAGAACAGCTAGGTGGTGCTAAGTATCTGACCACCATTAATCTGAACAATGGATACTGGCAGGTGCCCTTGACTCCCATTGCTAGAGAGAGGTCAGCTTTTACATGCCTTATAGATTATATGAGTTTACAATGATGCCCTTTGGGATTAAAAATGCCCCAGCAACCTTCCAGAGGTTAGTAGGTCATATATTAGTAGGAGTAGGAGAATATGCTCTTGTTTATTTGGATGATATTGCCATTTACAGTAGTTCCTGGCAAGAGCACCTTCAACATGCCATGGAAGTCTTAGTTAGATTAAAAAGGGCAGGGTTGAACATTAAGCCTATTAAGTGTCCAGTGGGTATGGCAGAGGTCTCCTACCTTGGACATAGAATAGGAAGTGGTAAGATTAGGCCAGAACCTGCCAAAGAGGAAGCTATTCAGGCATGGTCTGTCCCTGTTACCAAAAAGCAACTGAGACCTTTCCTAGGGACAGCAGGGCACTACAGGAAATTTGTACCCAATTGTAGTACAATAGCTGCAGCACTTACTGACCTAACAAGGAAAAACACGCCAGATAAAGTACTTTGGACAACAGGTTGTGAGCAGGCATTCCAGAAGCTCAAAGAGGCTTTGGGAGGACCCCCTGTGTTAGCCAGTCCAGATTACAGCAAGGAATTTGTTGTACAGGTGGATGCTTCAAATTATGGAGTGGGGACTGTATTCAGTCAGTTTCCTTGGAGGGAGAATGACATCCCATTGTATACCTTAGCCACAGGCTGCAACCCAGGGAGAAATGTTATGCAGCTATGGGGAAAGATTGCCTAGCCATAGTATGGGCATTGCAAAAGCTTCAGCCTTACCTATATAGAAGAAAGGTCACTGTAGTTATAGACCATAACCCTTTAACATGGCTAAACAGAGCCAGTAAGCAAAATGCCTAGTTACTGAGGTGGAGCACAGGACTACAGGCATATGACATGACAGTGCAACACCATAGTGGGATCAAGAATGCTAATGCAGATATGCTGTCAAGAAAGGGCATGGGTTGATACATTTTCAGTCAGGCCCATTTTTAATTGCCAATTTTCTAGGGTCACTTGAAAATCTAGCTTGAGTCTTCTAAGGGGGGATAAATGTGAGGATATTAGACATTGTAATCTGTGCTAGCATGACTGGCTGAAGTTTTGTAAATATTTCTAAATAATTGTAAATTACCCTGTGTTATATATGCCAGCATGACTATGTATAACTTTTAAATAAGCTTATGTTTTTTTATTATTGCTTTGATTTATGCAAGATATTTGAATCAAACAGTGTTCTTCTGACTGATCAAATGTACATATTTTTTTAAAGAATTCTGATTGTGGGTTATGCCAGTCAGCTGACATAGATTTGATGTCATCATGTGCCAGAATCGAAAGGAATAGAATCTCCACTGCAGCTGCTTTGCTTACTTTTTAAACTGTGATATCAGAGAATAGAATTCTCATAACAGTTTTCTGTGACTTTTAAAAATTTTGCTAAAAAAGCAGGTTATGAGTCAGTTAAAGTTCAATAGTTGTTAGCTGTGGTAGTTGCTCAGTTGTTGTTCAATTGTCAGTTATTGTTTTCCAGATAAGTTGTTATCACTTGGAGTTTTCTAGAGCTGTTCAGCAGAAATAGTAGCAGATGCTGTTCCAGTTACTGAGGACTAGACAACAGCCTGAAGAGTAGACATATATTTTTATTTTGCCTTGCAGAAATGAGTAGCATCTTGCCTTGCTGAGTTAATTACATTAGACAGGGACAATTAATCTTTAGACAGTTAGGGAACTAGTTAGATAGTTAAAGAGTTTTTCTGCAATCAGTGTGAAACCTATCCTAGGGTGCTATTTTCATAATTCCTGTGTGTTAAACTCTATGGTTTATTGGAAATGTTTTGTTCATTGTGATGACAAGGTTTAGATCCCAGGAGTGTGTGGCTCTGAGGGATTGGGATTTCTTAAAGTGTAGCATGTCCAACAACTCAGGGTTTAACATACAAGGCCATGTCAAACCCTAAGCTGTTGGACATGCTACACTTAAAGAAATCCCAATCCCTCAGAGCCACACACTCCAGGGATCTAAACATTGTCATCACAATGAACAAAACATGCTGGAGGGATAGGTTCCTGACCCAGAGACTCCCCATACTCTGGAATTGACTGCCCATACATGTCAAGCAGAGCGCCTCCTTGGTCCTCTTCAAAAGGAACCTTGATGATTGGATGGGAGATAGGAAATTCACCCCAGGGATCATGTCAGTCACCCTGCTAGTTAGGGGTCCAGAGAAGTAAATATTGTGGTAAGAAATATTCAGGGAATTGTTATGGCTAGGCTTGTATAGGCCCTAGGGCCGATAGCCTAGTACCAACCTATGAACCTATGAATCTATGAACCTATGAATCAGTTATTCAGTAGATATATATATATATATATATATATATATATATATATATATATATATATATATATATATTTTACAGGGTCCCCTTCACATGGTCGATAGTTCATTTGATCGACATTTATTTGGTCGACAATTCATATGGTTGACAGGCAGATTTGCCCCCTTCCCCAATGTTGTGTGACCCTGGAGTTGATATATATAGTTAGGAGGGGTGTGAGGGGCACAGCCCCCCACATTGGGGGTGGGGTGGGGGGTGAAGCCCCCCACATAAAACTGCTTGTCGATCAAATGAATTTTCGACCAAATAAAAGTCGGTCAAATGAACTGTCGACCATGTGAAGTAGACCCGATTTACATCATTTTATTTATTAAATGTTTACTCTTTTGTTGTGGTTGGTTATTTAGAAAGTACTTTTAATAACCTGAGAGTGTTTATGCTTAATGTGACAACACCAGGCCACTCCAAAAAGCCTTACTGCTTGGATTGCATGCCACCCTTTATATCAATATTTATTTTATCTAATATAATTGGGTAAAATAAATATTGATATAACGGGATGGTGCAGTGGTGCAGTGGTAGTGCTGTTGCCTCACAGCAAGATGTTCTCTGGTTTGATTTTCAACTGGAGTGCCTTCTGTGTGGAGTTTCCATGTCCTCCCTGCATTCGTGTGGGTTTTCTCTGGGTACTCTGGTTTCCTCCCACATTACAAAGGCATACATCTGGAGTGTTTCTCCCCAGACATCCACTGAAAATTGGCTTCCTTCAAAGTTGAACTTTCCTGGTTAACAAATGTTAAATAAAATAAACAATTGAACCCCTTTTGAAGGGTATTTGACTGGAGGCAGCCATTACCTTGTAATTTGGGAAAGAGGACAGAACAGGTAAATCTGAGCCAGTCTTTCTGAAGAGTATTTGCATTGAGTGAGTATGTCAGATACCTAGAACTGGGACACAGTGCTCTGCAGTGGTTAGTGTGAAGACTCATTCAGGGACCTGGAGTGAAGCATATAGTCCAGTCCCAGGTTTGAAGTCTCCTCCTGGTGAACTTTTAGAGGAAATTGTGCATTTCTATCCCTGCTTTCAGTAACACTCTCTTAATGGACACAGTGGTGAGGATTGAGGCTCCTTTGTTACTGCCTCAGGTTTAAGTGGGGTTGTCACAACATTGATCAACATAACATCTTTATTAGCATGCACTCATGCATTACAAATGTAGCAAACAATCACTATAGTTTATAACCTACTGCATGAAGTACTGCAGCACTCAAGTTTTAGTTAAGTTCCTGAGATATTAAAGTTTCACCATGAGGCAAAAATATCCCTGGCACAAAGGTTGCTGGCAGATGTGATCCATAAATGTATTTCTTCTCTAAGTTATTGTCATTTTCAAATGTCCACTTTCAGTCTTCTGTTATCCACTGCTCCTGGAAATGTGAACATAACTGGATTGTAGGCTAATGACAGGGTCAAAAACAGAGCTCAGTGGTGCCATATAGGTTCCAGTCTTCAAATTTTTGTCATACCTTAGATGTTATAATTTGAGGTTTCTATTAGATAGTGGCTTTTATTATGATTATTGCTGGTATTCACTGTTAAGTGTAGTGGGTAAGTGCATGCAGACATCTCAGCTGTCTCTATTGCAACAGAAATGTGCATGGGCCATTCATAAGCACCATCAAGGAGAAATTTAGAGGCACAAGGCGCACCAAAGTGGAACAGTTAAGAAAGTCTTGTTCAAGTAAGGGAGTAATGAGATGCAAATAAGAAACATGTGAAAAGCTGCAACTTTCTTATGAAAATGAGTCTCTTTTCCTGCCTCTTGCAATTCCTAGTCAATTTTGATAAGTATCTGCACTATGCTCAGATGGGTTATAAAAAGCAAATCTGCTTCTTTTGTATACAGTTTGCAGTCCACAAAGATATGCTGCAAGCCTGACTGTTTCCCACTTTCAGTTGCTCATTTCAATTGCGGATCTAGTGCACAGACCACCATTTGCAGGGCCAGGAGTAGAAAGTATAGGCAAAGAATAACTCACCTAAACTTTGCTGAACAGTATTTATTGGAAAGGTTTAGAATGGACAGAGATAAAGTAATGGCTTTGGTAATCTTGTATGAACCATAAATGGGAACTAGGTGAATGCATGGCCTTCCTGTACCTGTGGATAATAAAGTATGCATAGCCCTTACTATACTTGCTACAGGGACCTTTTAGAGACAGATTGGAAAGATGCTGGGTATCTCACAATTTTCTGCCTTGAAGATACTGCAGTAATTTCTCTATATTTATATATAAATTCAGCAAGCAATCTTCCCAATATTTAAAAGAAGGCTTAGAGGGCAGAAGTGTCTTGGGCTAAACTTAGAAGTTAAAAAATGTTGAAATCTAGAAACCAATCTTGGGAACAGTGGAAAAAGCAAGCCTCTAACATTGATCTCCAAACAATATATCACCCCTAAAAAAAGAAAGCAAGAATTGCTACCAATGAAGATAAAGTGACATACCACATACACAGGCAAGAATTACTAGTTATCTGTCATAAGCATTTTGGAAAGGAATCAAATAATTAACTGGAGAAATTGCAGACAAGTTTTCCAATGATTATAAGCACTTTCTAGTACAAACCATTCAAGATCTAAGCAAACTTTATACCCAAATACAACCCCCTCTCCAATGATTATGACCGCATCACATGAATAACCCACTCACTAATATCAACCATTCACTTTAGCAGAATGTAGCCCTACCTTCTGTTTCAGGCAACTTACTAATAAAAAAGTTGCAAAAGCTCTTCTTATCATAAATAAAACATCTAATAGTAAGGTCACTAAAATGTTCCCATTTTCTTAAAATGTCAGCTCCCCATATTGCTAAATCATTCACTCACTCACTGACATCCTCAAGCTTTCTCTAACTTCTAAGATTTTTCCTATAGTCTTCAAAAATGCCTTTATCATACTAATTGCTAAAAAACAAGTCCAAAAGACTGCAAAGACTACATACCCATAGAGGTCTATATCATTTCATTAAAAACTAATTTAATTGAAGCTTAATTCATGGGCACATATTCATTGAAAGCTCACTTCACTGAAAACCCAATTCACTGAAAGCTCACTTCACTGAAAACCCATTTCATTGAAACTCATTTAGTTGAAAGGTATATATGGCCTTTTCCCCACTGTTGTGTGATCCTGGAGTTAGTATATTAAATAAGGGTGTGTGTGGGGGGCACAGCACCCCACATTGGGGGTGTGGGGGGTGTAGCCCCCCCACATATTGTAAATATTTTAAAGCATATAGATGGATACTTACAAGTATAATGAATAAATTCTTAAAGAACAGAACCTATAACCCATCTATGTGGGGGGTTTTGCCCCCCGACCCCCCCCGAATGTGGGGGGCTGTGCCCCCCCCTTACTTTATATACTAACTCCTGGATCGCACAACAGTGGGGAAAGGCCATATATACTTTTCAACTAAATGAGTTTCAGTGAAATGGGTTTTCAGTGAATTGAGCTTTCAGTAAATTGGGTTTTCAGTGAAGTGATCTTTCAGTGAATATGTGTCCATGAATTAAGCTTCGATGAAATGAGTTTTGAATGAAATGATATAGACCCTACCCATAGCTAACCTATGTCCCTTAGCAAAAACCTTTGAAAACTTAATCTACAGACAGCTATTTGAACACATTACTAAATACAGCCTTCTTTGTGAAATTCAGCATGGTTTCAGAAACTCCTTTAGTTCAATGACAGGCGTATACTCAGCCACAAACACCATATTTAAGGATAAGAATGAGTCTAAGCTAATAGGTAGCCTTTTTATAGATATGACAAGAGCCTTTGAAAATGTAAATCACAAGCTTTTCATATACAAACTTAACAAATTTAATTCTGGCACAACATCCATGGGGTGGTTTGAAAGTTATTTACAAAACAGGGCATTTTAGGTATTCAGGTGACTCACTATTTGCACAAGGTACCTTTACAACAGGTGCCCCTCAAGGCTCTTTAATCATTCCTCTTCTGTTCTCCTTATTCATTAATGACATTTCCACAGACCTTAGCCAGCTCAACATAGTCATGTATGCTGATGATCTCCTACTGTTAGAACTGAGTAAAGACAGTAACATGCTGCAGCAAAAATTACAAACAAGCATTCCTCTCAGCCTGTAAGCATAAAAAGTTTGGACAAAGCCAATAAAAATGGAGGGACAAAGGCCACAAATTAGGGATTTCTTACATATTGCTCTTGGAACCTTAGAACGTTAATGTACTAAAAGGTTTTGCATTAGCATTCATTTTCTGAATGATATGAAGCCTGAAGCTCAATTGTCTGTTATTTTGTGACATCAATCCTCAGTGATTTGCCAGAAACCACACATTTTATAAGGGACAGTCAAACAAATATGAGAGAAACATTTGAACATTCTGTGAATCTCTGTCTGGATAGTTAAGAGTTATGCACATCAGTTTTACAAGACTCAGCCATGGACAAATGAATATACGCTGTTCATTAACCCCTTAAAAAATCAAACATGCTACAACTAATAAGCATATTAGACAATAGACTGCCTCTGGTAACAGAACAAAAATCTCTAAGGATTACTTCAGATCTCACAGTCTCATTAACAAATCATATGGATAATATTAACAAAACTTTTACACAACTAAAACTATGCTACAAGCTCTGCAACCTATTAACCTCACCAATCTCAAGACAGTTGGCAGAAATGTACTTATGCCAAAAATCAAAGCTAGTCTCCCATTATTAGCACTGCATTATATATGCACAAACTGCAAAGTAGTATTAACAAAATCTGTAGATTTGCTCTTTTGGCAGGACCTATACCCATCACTGTCAACTCCTCCAAATTTTTAAATGGCTACCTCACTGAAATAGCAACTCTGTTACTAAGTTCACAGGTATACAGGATGTTAAAAATGGGGGTTGCCCACCATTACAATCTGAGCTCCAAATTAAAACAACCAGACTTAGAGAGATAGTTATGAGGAGTGCTTAATTCTTATTAGTCCCCATTTGAAGACAAACATATGCAAACATACATTCCCAAAATTGACTCCAGCAATCTGGAACAAGCTCCCAGGAGGGAGTCATGATTATTTTCAAAGGATTATTCTTCAATGGACAAATGCATGAATGTAAATCACTTTCAACTAAATCATTTTCAAGCTTTTGTCACAATTGCGGAAAGCCCTCCTACACCCCCATGTGGGGGGAGATCCCCCTGGTCCCCCTAACTTGTACATACCAACTTCAAGTTCATATTACAGTAGAGAAAGTGCTTTTCATTGATAAAGCTACTGTGCTGTTTCTGTCAAAGGATAATTTTTCAGTGAATACTCATGTAGCTCTCAGGGAAGCAAACACACTGGGAACATTCAATATAAAACTGAAAGAGCAGCTAGTGTATAATTCCAAATCTTATGATTCAGACATAATGACCAGCAGTGCTGGTGGAGAAAGTTATTCAGTGATCACCAGCATGTAAAGTGATTGTGCAATTCAATTACTGCAAATAACTGTCATGACTATGTTCATTTTAGTTATGCTCAGTGTATTGTTACTGTAATATTGTTATATGTATGACTGTTCCTGTGTTTGTCCCATATTTAAATTGTACGTACTACTGTAAGACTGTACACTTTTATGCCAAATAGCCTGGGTTATGACTGAAAAGGGTTTATTGACCACCCCACCTACCTATTTAACAAACCAAAATAAATAAATACATGCATATAAATATAAATAAATAAAAATAAATATACCAAGCCGCGGTGGTGCAGCAGTAGCATTGTCGCCTCACAGCAAGAAGTTCTCTCGTTCGATTCTCGGCTGGAGTGCCTTCTATGTGGAGTCTGCATGTCCTCCCCATGGTCAAGTGGCGTTTGAAAAACATGCGTGAATGGGCGTGCCTTCTTTGTAGGTTGAGTGTCGGGCTGGCACCCCGGCACCATAAAAATCGACTGGCAATCATTAGCGGAATGGAGTTCCACTGTGGCGACCCCTAACTGGGAAAAGTCAAAAGAAAAACAACAAAAATAAATATATTCTTGGCACATGTGGATCAGCATATCTGTTTCCCAGTGTCAGCATGGGACTAAACCAGTACCGTGCCTTTGATGGAATGGCTTTCCTGAGGTGTTTGGTTTGATAGATGGACCCCTATAGTTATAAGGGCCCCATGTGCATGGGGACCATGGTACTGTAGCAGAAAAGGGTTAGCATTCCATCAACTGCCAGGTAGTGTGATACATGGGAGTGCATCACCAACATGTCAGCCCAGAGGCAGTGCCCATGGTTTTCACATTTGGCACACAAATTTGCTATATTGCCTCTTCCTGCATGGTAGGATTCCTTATAGTCATCTAATTGGCAAGTGCCAACTAGTCTAATATTGTTAATCATAGTTATTTCTCTATCTGTATAGTGGTATATATAGTATTGAGAACTACTGCCTGTTTTAGGTGTTCCCTCCCTGTTTTGTTTCACAGGTGATGCAGGCTACCCACCTCAACCTGACTAATGATACCAGTTCATAGCCCACAGGCAGCTTCTGTGGATCTCTTTACTACCTCCCTGCCTCAGACATAGTCACTAATCAAGCATTTAGTGTGCTCGAAGCCCATTTCTAATGCCTGGATAATTCAGGGAAGGGCCTACATAATGTTTACAGCCTGATGCATTCTGCAAAACATGATTTACATCAGTCTGGTGTACAGCTGTCACAGACAGTAACCAATACTGGGTGTGCAGCTCCATCTGTTGTTTGTCCCACCAGTGACAATAGCGACAGGGTGCCAGCTGATGGAAGCAGAATAGCAACCCCCTCTGGTATACCTATGCACTGTATATAAATGAGTAGGTGAAGCAGTGATAGGGTTGCCACCTTTTCAAATGGTCAAAGTGGGACATTTTTGGTACAAACATCAGATTTTACAGGCTGACACATACTCACGGTCAGTACAAAGGATCGAACTTAACTTTTTTGCCTAAATAAAAGCTTATTTTTGTAGCATTTTAGTTGCTTATTCTGTTTCTTATAACATTTAGGTATTTTAGATACAGAATAACTGTTTTATGCAACTATTACATAACATATAGGAAATAATTTTGTCCTAAAAGCTCAGGACATTTGCCATTTTTAGAATTTTTTGTCAGGACACAACTGCCCAAAGTGGGACTGTCCCTCGCAAAGTGGGACAGGTGGTAACCCTAAGCAGTGACATCTTTTTCACAACTATAGGCCATAGCAATCACTATGTGACAATGTAAAGTTAATACTTGGTCCGTGCAGTATTACTTGTGGGCTATGCTATGTAGTGCACAGTCACTTTACACTGTACACCAGATATTTCTCCACATATCATATATAAATGTATTGGTTATATGGTACTAGCCATCATCATTTCTACAGTGTTTAATGGTCAGTGGTAGAAGTGTTAGTTACACTGTCAGAGTTTGTATGAACTTTAAAGGAGCAGGTGTTATGTAACTCATTATTGTGATATTGAAGTTATACTTTCTTGTTAAAAGAAATGCATTTTGCTTTCCATCATGAAATATGTTATTGCTGCTAATGCTGGTTTTATTTCTGTTGTTGTCTCTTTCATTTATTTCAGGCACAAAAAATAGGGCATCATTTCCTCCTTGAAGCTGAGTTTTTCCCGGATGAGATCTACTGAATGCATGGTAACCTTCTGATATTGACCTAACAGTAGACCTTGACTGAGAGGTTCTACTGCATGCTGTAGCAGTGTAATGAGGCCCGGCTGCATTCTTCTTTGGAGAATTCACATGAATGCCTGCAGCACTTTTTTGGGACACATGTGATATCTGGCCTACTCATCCACAATGCTTATAGTTATTCTGTCTTTCATGTCCAGCTGGTCCCCAGTATGTGTGTGGTGCATCATTAGTAGTGTGCTAAAGGAGGCTTACATGAATGCCATGTGTACAACCATACTGCAATGGAGGATCATCATGGCATTGTCCCTGACCTGCACCATTCCTGTGTACTGGTGAATTTCCTCATGCATACTCTGTAGCACTCTGTCCATCTTCACCTTAGTGGCAGTGGCAGTAGCCTGGGCATAACTATGCCACACCATATCTGCTATTGGGCAGACAAGGCCTTGTATGTTTTTAGCATTTCCCAACTGACACTCTTGTATACAGGGATAACAGTGGATACTGCAACCTCAGAAAGGGTTATCTTTTTATCCAGGGGTCCAGGCTTTGCACAAGAAACAGGTGTCAAATTACACAATGCTACCCCCTTGTTATAATGTCATATCCTTGTTATGCTGTGTCTGTGAGCCTGTGCCACTGCCTAAGGAGTTATCTATATCTCTAGAATAGGGTGCCCTGCCAGTACACTTTGCAACTGTGTACCCCTGTCTTAAGCCTGCATTATGAGAATGAGAGCAATGTCATAATCATCATCATCATCACTGACAGTCATTGCACTGTCAATATCAGCCTGTTGTGCTGCAGCAGAGCATGTGATTTTTTCTGCTGGTGACCCTTTTAAGAAATATGTAATGATAATGGGACATATGACAGGTATGTGACTTTGTATTAAAGACATGATGACCACACTTACCATGAAGTACCTATGGAGATGGTGTTACAGCTGATCTTGATGGAGTACCTAATGAGGAAACATTTCAAAGTTATATGTATTGTAAGTAAGTACACCTAGCTTGAAATTAGCATTGCCAACAAAACACTAAGTTTTTGCACTGCCTGTATATGGATGATGGAGGTGTCTAAAAGTACTGCTGTCAACTCTACCTTGAATGATTTATCTGTCGTCTTCCACTGCTCCAAGACATCAACCTTTATAGAGAACAGGTACTCGTCATCAGGTGTTAAAAGTTGGACAATCGAGGCCCATCAGCAGTGCTTCTATGGGAAATTGTATTCCGCCTAGCCTTTGTCCTTCCATACCCCACCATGGAATTTGCTTATTTCTTACAATGTGCCAAGGTGTGGTTCCTGCCCCTTATAATATTAATATCAGCTCCTTCCTGATTCCATGCCTTAGTTCACTCTGCCTGCTTTGGCCTTCTTTCTGCAAAAAGACATTTTCCATGTGTCCTAAGTGCATCTATGAGCATATGGACTCTTCAGGATTGAACTTGCCTCTCCTTTGCATTGCTCCCTGATGCTATAACATTTTTCCTCCTGAAAAATACTAGTTCACAATTAACTCCACATTCCTATGCTATCTGAGTGGGGACTGTATTTCTCTGAGGAACTGAACATTAGTAAAACAAAGACATGCATTACTTAGATGATGGTTATTCTGTAACAATTTTTTCTTCCTTTCTATTTTTCCCTGTATTATACATTAATTACCATGTTACACATACTGTTACACATACTGTAAGGTTGTCGATAGTCAAATGCAAGCCTATGAAGCTTTGATGGAAAGCTGAGGGAAACTGAATGAGAAAAAAAATTTTTCAGTTATTTTTTTCTTTCAGTTGAAGGTAATCTGTACTTTAACCTTGAGCATCTTCATTGCCAGAAATCACTGTATGCCGTAACCAACTTTATACACATTAAAATAGTGAACATAGTACTTACTTATAATGCTTTACATATCACAAATAATGGCAGAGACAGAAGTACAGTGTAATTGCAAAATTTCTTGCCTTACTTGTAACTAAGAGGATAATCCGGAAGATGTCATGCCAAAATCCTCTGATAACTGTCTATTTTCAATAATTTTAACAGAACTGTATTATTTTTAAAGCTGTTTATTTATTCTGCACTTTCTATGGATCTTTGTGTAAATGCAGAGCTCAGTGACTGTAAAAATGTTGAACCATAAAAAAAAATTTGTTGAAGGTTTGGTCCAGTTTGAGAAATTCTTATGCAAATTAAGCATCACAATGCTTAGCAATATGAATTGCATGAAACACATATGTCTAAGTGCTTTTATTAGAATAGCTCCATTCCTCCTGCTGTGGGTGAGTTGTAAAGTGCTCATACATGTGCATGATGGACAAAGGAAGTTGTTGGAGATTCCGCCTGACGTTGATGCATGTAGAAATTGTTTGGAAATATACCGGCTTTTCTGCACCCACCAGGAGACCACACAGGGTGTAAATGACCAGAAAGAGTTATGTCACACCTTAGAAGTCACAGTTTCATACTTGCTTCTTCATTCCTATTTGAACATGACACAGATAATATGCAATCTGTTAAAGCCTTGGATTATGCCCCAAGCTGATGAGAGGAGAAAAAAATTCTTCTTCACCTGCTACAGGCATCATACCTACAAAAGCTGAAGGTTGCTGCTGCTGTTGGCAGTGCAGAGAAAATACTGACACCTGGATAGAGTTGGGAATTAACTATATTGTCATTTAGCTGCAGAGAGTATTGCAGGCCTAGGTACGATGATTTGCAGAGATGGATGGGAGACAAACTGTCCCATCGTGTGGTGTAGGTTCAAGCAAAGAGGCCAGAGTTCTATAAGACTACTGCAATTTATATATATTTATATATATATATATATATATATATATATATATATATATATATATATATGTATATGGGATCCGGACACATGCTCGACTAGCATATGTCCGAATCATAAAACATCGAACACACATACACGAAAGCACTTAACATCAAAAAGCGCTTCCGTGTATGTGTGCCTGTTTCATAGACTGGACTACAGTGCAGGTAAAGGAAAATTCCATTTTCCCCACTGAAGTGTGATCTTGGAGTGATAATATTAAAGTAGGGGGGTGTGGGGTTGCCCCCCTGCAGAAACATAGATTTTAAATTTTTTTTTTGAACTACACATACACGGAAGCGCTTTTCAATGTTAAGCACTTTCGTGTATGTGTGTTCGATGTTTTGTGATTCGGACACGTTATGTCGAGCATGTGTCCTAGACCCATATATATATAATATGTGTGTGTGTGTGTGTGTGTGTGTGTGTGTGTGTGTGTGTGTGTGTGTGTGTGTGTGTGTGTATGTATGTGTATCAGTGGATATATATATATATATATATATATATATATATATATATATATATATATATATGTGTGTAGATAGATAGATACAGATTTATCTATATTTATCTATATATTTATATAGATATACCTATACCTGTCTATCTATCTATATATATATATATATATATATATATATATATATGAAATATATATATGTGTGTGTGTGTGTGTGTGTGTGTGTGTGTGTGTGTGTGTGTGTGTGTGTGTGTGTGTGTGTGTGTGTGTGTGTGTGTGAGTGGATATATATATATATATATATATATATATATATATATATATATATATATACATACACACACACACACTATATATATATATATATATATATATATATATATATATATATATATATCTACATATATATAGAGAGAGAGAGAGAGAAAGAGAGACATTGAGTGTTTTATTAATTTTTCAGAACTTAAATTAAAGAGAGTAGCTATTGACCAGGAAAGTTCAACCTGGCAGAGCTCATTTTCAGCAAAGCCCCAGAGAGAAAAGCACCATCACAATACATTTATATTAACAAGTGAACTTCAGACAGTTCTCAGAAAAAAACAGCAATTACATTTCCCATAAAAAATGAAAGATAATTACAAGACAGGGATATACAGTAAAGTATTTACATCAACATATTAGTTCATACAGCTCTGGTAGCTCTACAATCTTGCAGGATGTAATGGATTTATATTGTAGAAGGGAAACGTTGCTACAAAGAAGTTTAGTGCTCCTACATTTCAGTACAGAAATATTTGTAAAGAGTTCAAGAGAGATATAATGAAGAGTATTAGTTGAGAAGTAAGTTATAAAATGATGTAGGCAGGGAGATATTAGTATTTTATAGGAGGATAGTGGTAACAGCATATGAATGAGAGAGCATGGTATAGGATTAGTTATACCTTGGTTGAATGCTCCAAACTGATGTATCTGGAAGGTATATAGGAAATGCATGAGGAGGTATAGTAATGTATAGGGGCTATAAGTAAAAGAAAACAATATGAAATAGTATTTAAGTGTTTAAATAATAGAAGGATGAGAGGTAGTGGTTAAGAAGGGGTGAAGAGTTATGTATGGATTCAAGTGCAGGAATGTTGTTAGAGGTGTAAGAATTTAAGTATAGGAGAGGTGGTGTATAAGTTATGGGGGATTGGATGAAATGCAGGTGGGGTAGTTACACAGGATAAAGTGTACAGTTATGTTGTCTAAACAAAGCTATATGGGATAACCAATTAGAAATAATAAATACTGCAATCCTTTGAACAGATATTGCTCACTCACTCAAGTTCAGTAATCCCTTCTTTTTTCTCTTATTTTATATATTGTAACAGCTGAAGGAAGAGGTCTAGTATAACTGAGAGAGGTATCAGCAGAGACAAGAGAAGCTGATATCCTGACCTCTTAAGTATGGTTCAATGGGATACCTACTAAATCTCGAATGCTGAAAATACCGTTGCCCAAAATCACGAGCCTGATATACCGAAACACCGCAATAATGAAAATGTAAAATACCGAAGTTCGAAATCCCGATGTGGAAGGATTTCATGTATGACATACCCCATTCTGTAGTATTGAGCAGGAAGTTATAAAGCTGTAGTTAGAGAATACGAACTTGTACAACGCAGAACAATATCAAACATGTCTCATGACTGCTTCAGTGTGCCTGGGGAAATCGGTAAACTCTATAGTAGGGTACAATCGCAAAAATGTAAAGAGGTGAAAGAAGAAGAAGTACTAGTGATAGATGGGTATATTTATCACCTTGAAAAGAAGTCTCATACGAGACTTTACTGGTGCTGTAAACTCAAATGTAGTGGTAAATGCAAAGGTAGGACAGTAACACTCTCCTTGTCTGAAGGTGAAGAAATGTTGAAGAGTATCCCTCACAACCATGTGGGAGATCCATTTGAGGTTGAGAGATATACAGTTTGTGGTACTCTAAAGGAAAAAGCTTCATTATCTATGGATACTCCTTGCATGCTGGTAGAAGATGTGATGTCATCAACATCCCTGGAGTGTGTGCCAAGTTTGCCTAATAAGAAAGCTCTTGTATAACAAATTCGGAGGGTGAGAAACAAATATGTGACTGAAACACATATCCCTGACCTTATGTTAGAGAATCTGGAGATGAATATGTTTCCATTTCAAAGTGGAGTATTTCTCGCAAAGCGGATGGTAGATCTAACTTCACAGCTCACTGTAGTGGTATTTACTACACTAAACAACCTTCATGATCTTAGCATAGCCACCATCTGGTTAATAGATGGGACGTATTTCTGCAATGGTGTTCTATGCAGGCAATTGTATAGTATACATGGAATGGTAAAGTACGGAGGGTACAGTAAATGTGTCCCTTTAATGTATAGTTTAATGTCGAAAAAGTCTTTGCGGGCATATAATATGATGTGGCACTGTGTACTTTACTTAATGTCTGTACATGATTTCCAAATGAATTTGAAATTTATACTTTGTGATTTTGATGTGGCTGTCCTGAAAAGTATTAGACTGAACTTTGCTGATATCGCAGCAAAGGGCTGCATGTTTCACTTCAGTCAGAATTTGTGGAGAAAGGTGCAGCAAACAGGGTTGGGTAGATTGTATAATTGTAATCACGCCTTCCAATTAGCGATGAAATCATTGGTTGCCTTAGCTTTTCTCAATGAATTGGACTTCATTCCTACGTTCAATCTGTTAAAGGAGACATTTCCACCTGACGGAGAGGAAATTGTACAATATTTTTCAGACTGGTACGTTATAGGAAGATCAAGAAAGTTTTCTACAACATTAACAGGAATTACCAGGTTTCCGCCATTATTCCCTATTCCTTTTTGGAATGTTAGTTAATTAAATCACCTGTTTCTGCCGCAAACGTAGAATTCCGTAGAAGCCTGGCATCGCCATTTGAAGTTTTTAATTGGCTGTAGAACTACTGATCTATAAGTTATTATGAGTGCTTTAGCTAAGGAGCAGACCCGTGTGGACGGATTGAGGGAAAGGTTGATTGTGGGCTGCCCTCCTTCCCCGAAACATAAGAAGCTTGTCCAATGACATAGTCGGTTTCAACATGTTCTTGATAATCAAAATGCTTACACCTGTTTGGAATTTGTTAGAGCTATTCCAAGGTTGTTAAAGATGTAATACTGTTGACATCATTGTACCCGCAAGCACTGGGTGTCAGTTTCACGTACTTGGGTGTAGTTAGTTCTGCACAGTATTATTTGGAGTGGAATTTCGGACACAATTATATGGTGTAAATATCGTGCAGACAAAAGGATTACTGCTTTCCTTTTGTTTCAAGCGTACAGGGAGATCATGCTTGTTTTACAGCCGGACTTGTTTACGGTGCATATGTTTTGGTTTCAGCCATCACGGGCATGGTTTCGAGATTGTGGGCTGCCAGTATTTTGAGCGTTGGTATTTTGATACTTTGATATTGTGGTGATTCGGTATATCAGGCTCGTGATTTTGGGCATCGGTATTTTCAGCATTCAAGATTTAGTAGGTATCCCGGTTCAACATCAAGAAAGAAATAAAAACCCAGAAATAAAATAAAAATAAAATTAAACTAAGTAATAATTTAACCATAGATTGTAACCTGTCAAGCTGTCATACCCACAGCTATAGTAGCTGGTCAGTATGATTCAGTGAGGGTTATGGAATTTCATTACAAAAATTCATATACTTATTCAGTCAAGGTAAAGGGGGACGAATTTATGAAGCACTGAAAAACATGACCCTGAGTCAATACTTGGCACTATTTGCTGTTAAGGTAATTAATTGCAAGATATATGTACTTACTGATTGTTTAACATTAATGAATAAAAATGTTACTGCTCTAATTTTTGCCTCATTGAAATAAAGGAATGTGTTGTTTAACACTTATGAGTCATGCTGTTGTGTCCTCTGCCTCTCCCTCTCCCTCTATCTCACTCTATTTGCCATTTTTTCTTCTGTTTTCTACAGGTCCAGTACTGCTGGGAAAAGTACACTGTAGCCAACCCAGGTGCGGAAAAGATCTCCACTTTCCCTGCCCATCCAGAGACGGCTTCATAAGATAATAGTGGTTGCTCCATCCCTGTGGGCACCACGGCATGGGAAAGCCTAGAAAGCCAGTCTCCTGGGCTTCAGAACTGAGTGAAGGCTTTAGCATAAGGGGCAATGAAGAGCCAGACAGACCCATATGAGCATCTCTTCCAATGGGTGCATGACTCGGTGGTTAGATCATCTCCAACCACTGAGACACTGGGGTCCTCATCATCAGGGTTAACCCACACAGGACCTTCAGGGCAGAGGAATATATGAATCCCCCCAGACTGGGAAGATACTGATTGGAAGTCCCTCTTCACCTTTATGTCTACTTGTCATCTAAATGTCTTGTCTCCCCTCCTGTCCGTCCTTTACTTTCATGTAATAAAAGTCCATAACTCTGCCTTAACCTTTCTGCTACCCAATCTGCCCTTCTTTTTTCCTCAAGTTGTCTTACAAATAGACATATTTGGAGAAGTGGGGGTCTATTCCTACTAAAAATATTACCCATCTTCTCCCACCTCCTCCACCATAACTATGATAATGTGTTCCTATTGTGTTGTTCTTGACTGTTCTCTCCCCTTTTTCTGACTGTCCTTTCTGCCACCTTTCCAACCTAATAAAATTTACTGCAGAGTGTCCATATAAGGACACCTTCAGAGTGAGTTCAAGTCTATAAAGTTTTGATAAGCTGCTAGCTACTAGTGATGAGCCATTACAGTGCAAAATGTTGTGGAAAGTTCAACAGATTCATGCAGCTTTGCACTTACCACCTCCTGACAAAAATTGATAACAGTATTTTTGAATCTACACCCATGTAAAGCATTTTAATAAAAGAAGGGACATTTTCACACACAACTTAACTCTTTTGATACAAGTTTGTGCCAACTCAGATGTGTGTTTCTTGAAAAGACTGCTAATTTCAAACGTGCACCACTTGCTCGCACTTTGCTCATTTAAATATTTGCAGGTTCTGCTGAGGCATAGGACTACGCATACCATTTTAACTGAGGAAATATGTTATATATCTGCAAACAGTACCAGTGATGATGTTGGAAGTCAAATCCCTCATGTCAGATGTTGAGTAACAGTCTACACTGTCAGAGTTATACTGACTGATAAGATGTTCCTGGCGGAACTGAAACTCATAGAATTATTTCATACCCACATATCTTTTAAAATTTGAATGGTTTTGCATTTCCTCTGTTACTTATAAGTTTATTAACTTTTTATGATTTTAAGTACTGGTAGTAAAATGTAAGGATTAATTTAAAATTCAGTTGTTGAATGCAAGTCAGTTATGAAATGAGACAAATTCTAAGAATACCTGCAGGTTTCTAAAGTTTAGGCAATAATCTCAAACAGAGATTGATCAAATTCCAATTCCACTTCTCTAGCTGTATATTACAATAATGTTTGTATTTGTACATTCTGTGAATGCCTGTATACATATGAATGTGTGCATGTGTTTGTGTGTGTGTGTGTATACACCTATAAGCAAATCTGTGTGTGTATGTATGTGCATGTGTTTGCATGCACCAGCACACCTTAATTTGAATTTAATCTACATCACAAGCAATAATGTTTGATAAGTCACTTGCAGGCCAGAAAACCTTAGTTTGAATCTTATATAGTTGGGCTATCCCAAGTGAAACCCATAAGGTCAATAACATGATGAAGTAATGTTATTATTTAGGAAACAAATGACTAATTTGCTTACATGCATGGTTCCTTTTCTTGCCAGTAGGCAGTAAATGCTTGCTGACTGAGAGGAAGGCCATCATTTCTAGTGTTTTCTTCCATTTCCTGTTATTTTCTGTTCCTGTTGCCAGTATTGCTACTGTACCCCTGATTCATTGCCCAACAGCTGCCATCTGTTTACCTTGGCATACCGCCACACAGCTGTAGGAGGGGAGATCAGCATTCCACCTGGCTTTTTTCTTTTTTTTTTTTTTACATAGGAAATAGTAATTCTGCAGGTTAAGAATGTAGCTCAAGGTCACACATCTTGTTTCATAGTTAAGCAGCAGGCTTTGGCTTTTTTTTTTGTATTTTGCAACAAAACTAAGTTCATGTCTTGGATGAAGTTGATGTGGTCTGAAATGTGGCTCATAGGACACATTATGATAACGAAGGCTGCAATGAAATGACTATATGATGTTTTTGCTGTTGTTTAACTTAACATTTCACAGTTCTTGTATTAGACTTTCAGAGAGAACTAAGTCAAATACTTTTGCACACACAGTTTAAAGCATCGCATTATTTAGCTCATGTCCAAACTTGCATGTATCCAGAAAATGAAAAATGATGTTAAGAAAGCTGTCAGTAGGTGTAACAGTCCCAAAAATGACCTTGTTAATGAGTTTTACAGTAGGCAAAGGATAAATGCATTTTATTTATTGAAAACAAATAACTGCCTTTGGACTAAATGCTCACTCATAAAGACCTTTGCTGCAGTCAGTATGGGTAGATCAATTGGTGTACTATAAATGAGATAGCACTGTAACAGAAACATTGATATTAAGAATTATTTTCATATAGTTCTCACAAATGAAACACAACTACCAATTATATATTTTCCACACTTCTGTTAACGTCAATGACTAGCCCTTCCCAAACTGCATTAACATTGAACTTAATGTATTCTTTATTTGAGATTATTTAATTAAACAATATTTTATTTACAAGACTAGATTTAATAAAAAGTCAAAGCATTATTAAACATGAACACAATAAAGCTATAAGAATATATAAAATCATACTGAAACAATCTAAAACTATTTAGATCAACAGCTATTCAAATAAACCTTATGGTCTTGGTATTAAATACCGTTTAAAGCTATCCACCATGTGCTCATGTCATAGGTTCAAAGGTTCAGTTGTCTTGCTTATAATCTGTTGCCCTTCAATAAAAAGAAGTTTCTATTATCTTAAAATACATTGTAGAATGTATGTGTTGCTTTTTATCATTTTATAGGTATTTTTTTAATATTAGGACCCTGATATGGTATTACCTGACCCAGCAGTGCATTCCAGATGTAGACTTTCAAATAGAAATGGATCACATATTCCTTATTAGTCAGGCAGAGATCATCTTTAAGTGACCTATAAAGAACAGAATATATTGACATTTCCTGAAACCTTTCTGAAAAGGTCAAGCTTCCCAGCCCTAAGATTTTTCTGGTAAATGATTACTGCATTTTTCAAGTGCTTATTTAAAGGCTACACATCAGGTATATTATTCAATAATGGGTCAGGTCATTAAAGTATGATGAGGTGTAAGCCCTCACTCTGGAGTGACTAGATATGCCATTTATAATCTGATAGACTACAGAATATGCTGTCCTGACTTTGGTAGATGTGCAGTGGTTGAAGCTTAAGTTACCATCTACTACATACCCCAAATCTTATAAGATTGTATTATTTTTAGAATGTAATTATTCATGCTACATTTACTGGCACAAATAGCAAGGGAGTAAATTTCACAGATACAGGAATTAATCTGACAGTGAATTGCAGCCAGAGAGTTCAAGTTATAACCCAGGACTCTCTTGCAGTTTTTGTCAGCAGAGCTAAGAGGATGCGTTTTGAGTCAACTGGTAGGTCATCAGCAACTCCTTTCAGTCTCACACTGTGGAACAAGGCCTACATCTTATATGCCTCACCCTTTAAATCCATAGTAGGCTGACTGGCTGGTATTTCTTCACTATTCTAATCCTACCTTAGAGAGTTGTTCCCTCAGATTAGTCCCATCTCTAGTCCTCCTAATCATCATGGGTTCTAGTGTACTTGAACAAGGGAATCCTTCTCCCCTCCGCACAAGAAAGTGATCTTGCCATTACCTCTCAGCTCCTTCCTTCTCTCTGGCACCCAAGATGGTGCTTGAACCTCAGTCCCCTACGCCATAGACAGATACCATACTCCCATGCCTTTTGGCTCCTGAAATCATACAATCTAATTGAGATATTAACAGAAGGCAAGTGTATATCTGGAGGGGGCTTACACTGGAAGACAAATGGAGTCCTGGCCCTGATTTTGTTTCTAGGCATCTAAACCTGGTATAGTCTACCTTCATTTGGAGTTCTTACATAAGACATATTAAGAAACAATAAGCTATATTGCTATAATATAATGACGGTAACAAGGATGAGTCAATGACAGAAGAATATTGACTGCCACAAAACACAGAATGTTGTTACTGAAGTCCAACCTGGGATTAAGAATAAAGTACACACGTTTGGAAAGATTGGAAAGGGCTAGCTAGAAGGATCAGCTGGACATGGCAGCTCATACTCAAAACTAAGACAAGTTCAATGGGAAATTCACGTATGGTTTTGGGATGAGAAAATGTTAATTTAAAAGGAACCATGATGGTGCAGTTTGTTAGCTGAACTTCTGAGTACAACGTTTAATAATCTGTGCATAACTGGGACAAAGTGAATTATGTTTCAGTTGTTCAGGAACAACTTAATTTCTAAAGGACAGCAGTACAATGACTGTGTTATTATTTAGTTTGTTTTCACTTTTTTTATTTATTGAAAGTATTAGATGCTTGAATCCTAGACATTTTACAAAAAAAAATGAGGCATAAGAGTGCAAATGAAACTAAAACTGCAACAGCTGCAAACTAAACTTCAAATTCAGACTTAAATTAACAAATTCACATCAAACATTTAGTAATAAGAAAATGGTTGAAATGCAGATCTAAATAAACTCACATAAAATATGGAAATTTAGGGACCTCCTAAAGGAGGACTCAGAGTCAGCTCCTTATCATGTGACTGTTACCTTCATACCATATTAAGGGGAAAAGCAGAAGAAACTGATGGATGAATGCTGGCATTGACTAGCATGCCTTTAGTCTTATTGGGTTGAGAGTAGGAAAATTAAATCTCAGCCAGTGAGAAAAACTGAACCCGAGCAACCTTCCAGAGTAGTGCAGTACAGCAGAGATCCCTGAGAAAAGGAGGGATAATCAGCATACAATTGATAATAAATATACATCTCTATAATGACCTGTCTTAGCAATGTGTACACCATAAACAGCAAAAGAGCCAGAATGGAACCCTGAGAAACCATGCAATCCAAAGGGGATGAACTGGAAGGATTAACTCCAGATACTACCTTTTAGAATGACCAGACAGATATGACTTACACCACTAAAGTATGGTGTCTGTAAAATCACAGGTGTATTACAAACAGTTATTAAGGATCCACTGATTAACAGTATTGAAAACTAATGAGAAATCAAGTAAGACTAGAAATGAATATATACATTGATCTTTTCCCATAAGGAGGTCATTGACCATTTAAATGAGGTAATCTCAGTATTGCCATTATACCAAAAAGCAGACTGGCAGGGGTCTATGAAGTCAAGAAATGTGAGAAAGGAGAATATGTGAGTATAAACTACTTTCTCAATCAACTTCCTGATAAAAAAAGAGATTAGAAATTGTGTAGTAATCCCCTAGACAGATAAGCTATAAAGCTCAGTTTTTGATCATCATTACTTACTCTAAAGAAACAGGGAATATTCCAATCATTCAAGATGATTTCACAGTCAAGAAAATAATTATACCCAGCAACTCAAGGCAAGACAGAATCAGCCTGTAAGCTCAAGGGTCCAAACTTTAGTAAACAGGATGTGTAAATGTAACTACCTAAATGACTCCATCATAGTCCAGATAGTTGAACTCCACCCAGGTAAGAAAAAACTCCATGCATGTATCATGGAACTCCAAAGAGTAAATGAATGGTGAAGAATTGCCTTATGTTGGTACCATTATTCACAAGGAAGAGTCTGTCAATTAGTGCAGACGACTAAAGCTCTGACTTGTTAATGAGCTGTTTCCTCTGTCAAGGGGCAGGGTTTGAATCTTTCCACTTTCATTTGACTACTATGTAACTTGGAGCAAGTCATTTAACCAGACTGTGGTTTGGGTCAATTACAAACTTGGACTAGGCTTTTTAATGGTCTTTTCAAATGCATGCCTTGTAACTATGTGTGACTCAATAGCTCAATCTGTTAAATGCTTTGAAAACAAAACTACCTATGAATCATGTGAATTCCTCAGAAAAATCAAAGTAAAAAAATGCCAAGAAGTAAGGCAGAATGGGCTGCACAACCTATTACACAGCTGGTCGATTCAATGCATCAGGATCTCACAAGGCACAAAACTTGTCTTCATATATGAGCTTTATAACTGGTAAACAACATACTACTAATCTAGGCTTTACTTATCCTTCAGAAGGTGAGTTCTCAACCATTTTTACTTCAACCTCTGTCCCAGCGAACACAATGAACATCTGCTACAGCTGTATTATAAACTATCATGAATGAGTTTGGATCCACTCCACTGACCCCCTCTAAGAGCTGTTCAAGCAGAAACGACATAGTCATCCCAATAATTTTCCTGCATTTTGACAGGTGACTGGCTCCATATTGGAAGGTAAGTTGGAGAGGCCAAATTTAAAATGCACCAGGTAGTAGTCCATCAAAGAGACATATTCTACCACCACATCTCTGATCTCAAGAACAAGCTCAAAAATTAAGTCTAATGATTGGCTGTGTGGGTTGCAATGGAAACAACCCAAGTGAAGCTGAAGCTCTCAAAACACAGAAAAGCTACGTGGCAAGTTCACTAATTTTATCATTGACCTATATATTAAGGTCAACCACCCAGGAGACCTATGCATTAGGTCAAGGAGAAAATCGGTGATCTTCTGCAGAAATACTGCAAAGTAACTTGGTGGATAGTATGCAAACATAAATGAACAATTCACTCTTACTCCAAGAACATATACGAAGGTGTTAAATCTATCAGCTTCTACCCAGACCATATCCAGTACAGAATTTAAGCAAAAAGCCTCCCCACTTCCAGTTGTTTTATTCTTGCCCCCCCCCCCGGGACAATGAGTAACATAGACACCTGGAGGGACAGAAGGCTAAAAATAAGGACTGAAGTTTTCATCAATCCATTCAGGACACCATAATGACAGCCAGATCATACTCATGAAACTATTCTGCAACAGGTCCAGCTTGTCCCAGCTTTTTTGGTATTGATCTAACATTAAAAAGTATGACCCAGGACAGGGCACTAGAGGACATTGGTCTTCCCTACCTGTTGAAGATCTCCATTTGACTCCTGAGGTAGTTTCATAAGGCAAAGGGAACCCTTCATCCTTTAGCAGTGCTAAGAAAGCCAAAACCAGCCTGGGGTGAGTAAACTAAGCTCATACCCACCCTCACTTAATAGCTCCTTGTTATACCCCAAATCCTACATTTAAAGGAAAACTCTACCCTAGAGCTACAACAATATGTTTTTTTCAGTCTATCTTTGTTTCCAGACATATTTTAAATAGTGTAGTGTACTGGCTCACCTGCAGTTCTGCACAGCAGTGGATGTGGCTCCGGTGATTGGCATGAAAAGTTGCATATGAAATGAGGCATGATTGACATGGCATTCATATTAGGCAGTGACATCATGCAAACAATTAATGTGGTCCAATGTAACACAACTGTACTGTAAAAATATCACGTATCATATTATCACGTATCATACTATACAACAGTAAATGCCTACACACAAAGCTGGACAGTTAAATTCAACCAGCCTAGCCAAGCCTAGTGACAGGAGTCCATGCTCTCGCTCAAACTATGCCACTGAAGCTGAAATGGCTAGCTTCTGATGGCTCAATATCCACCCTCAAAAAGTAGGAGCAAAACTGGGCAAAGGTTCGGTAACCACTATTAAGTTGAGCAAAGGATTTTTACAGCTGTCTTCAAGTAATATCTGCTCTGTACATTTATGTAATACATATACATTTCTATCTTCTGTTGACTTGACAGGTTTCAAACGTTTATGTAGTAGCACTGTCATAGAGGAGTGAAACATTGTCACACTTGGTTTACACCCCTCAACAGGTTTTATATCCTGACAACGAAAAATGCTTTAGTACGTCAAGTCCATAATACATGCGGTAAGAGAGAATAATACTGTAAAAGTCAACCAACTTACCTTGTCTATAGAAGAGTGCTGTTACCTAAATTGTTATTCTAGAACAAAATAAAAACTGCAATTTTCTGCCCATAAAATAGCACAGAGAAAAGCCAAAACCACGTTACCAGTGGATTATCACTCTGAGAGCCCAAAGATAACAAAAATAGGTGATAGTGTAGTGTACTGGCTCACCAGACAGCAGGTTTTAATCTCTGCTTTCAAAACCTGCTGTCATTTCATGTTTAGCATATAAAGAAACATGTTGGCATCGTACAGTTTGGAAAAAGAATAAATATTCATTCACACCGGATGAATATTGAATACTTCCAACTGACGTACAACAATTGGGGAGGGTTTTGGGCGGTGCTTGCTACTGCACATCTGGTGAGCCAGTACACTACACTATTGCCTTTAAAATAGGGTTGCCACTTATCCCACTTTGTGAGGGACAGTCCCTCTTTGGGCAGTTGTGTCCTGCAAAGAAATAAAAAAAAATGGCAAATGTCCTGAGATTTTAGGACAAACATATTTCCTATATTTTATGTAATAGTTGCATAAAACAGTTATTGAAACACCTACATGTTACAAAAAAGCAAATAAGCAACTAAATCTTACAAGAATAAGCTTTTCTTTAGCCAAAAAAGTGAAGTTCTGTTCTTTGTACTGGCCGTGGGTATGTTTTGCCCTGCAAAATCTGACGTTTGTATCAACATGTCCCACTTTGGACATTTGAAAAGGTGGAAACCCTACTTTAAAACCTAAAAAGCACTCTAAGTGCTTTATTTGTAATTTTAGCCAGTTTACCACAACATGGCTACCGATGGGGCCTGATATATCAACTTGATCTTCTTCTCCTTCAACCCTTTCTCTTTCCCATAAAGCATTTCAAGTCTTCTTTCTATGACTCATGCCAGACATAAGGAAGTAACTGTGAATTCCCATGCCATTGACATATAATGGGAAATCTGTGACTCACTGTCAGTTTGTATTCCTTATGTGCTAGGCCTGCTTCTTTTCTGTTGCTAATCACCCTCATTTATGTTTAGCTCAGAGCTTGCTTTACAGTATAATTTGAAGTTATCCTGCAGTAGCCAGAGTTGTAGGTAAATTGGATGCCTTTGTTCTGTGTTCTCTCTCCTCCTCCCACACTACTGCAGAGGTCTGAAAACTGTCACTGCAACTGACAGCTCAGAATTGGCAGCAGAAAGATTTAAACAATTTCAGTTTAATTTTTGCAAGCCAGTTTCAGATAATTTATGATTATTTCATTGTGTTGATTTATTTCCCCCATTTCTACAATACATTATTATGTTAACTTATTTTTGCTTTCCAGTCTCTTTGAGGAACATCAATCTAGTCACATGCTGTTTCTGTAATTTCCTGACATTTGCATCATCTCCACATATTTTAAAGGCCTGCAAAACAGTAGTTTGCAAACCTGTGTCTATGATGCTGGTACAGTAAAAGAATGTACTGAAAACTCACTGTATCCATGCAGTGAATTTTTTTTCCAGGGGCTGGGAGACCTACTGAATATTTGGGTCTAGGACTATTCACTGAAAGCACATTTCACTGAAACACATTTGACTTTGCAGAATTCACTGAAAGCTCAATTCATTGAAAACACAATTCACTGAAACACATTTCACTTAAAGTTATATATGGCCTTTTCCCCACTGTAGTGCAACCCTGGAGTTAGAATATATAGTAAGGGTGTGTGTGGGGGGCATAGCCCCCCACCTATTTTAAATATTTTGAGCTATACACATGGATACTTGCAATTTCAATAAATTACTCTTTTCTAAATTTAATATATATTCAAACTATGTGGGGGGTTTATGCCCCCCACACCCCCCAATGTGGGGGGTGGTGCCCCGCACACCCCCTTTCAGTGATTTGTGCACAGTCATTTGACTTTCAGTGAAATGTGCTTTCAGTGAATAGTCCTAGACCCGAATATTTTGTGCAAGTATGTATCACTCCATTCCTTTATCCTGATTAGTAAATTTGCTTTGAGGCACTCCCGGTCTTTGTGCACATTTCCAATCTTACTGCTATACTGGTCATATATTGAGTTGTTAATTGGCAGCCGACACTACTCACCTGAACACAGTTCTTCATATTTGTCACATTACTACTTTTGCTTGGGTCTCTAAAACAACAAAAGAGATGTGTGCAGTTTGCATGAAACACCATATAGGAGGGTTTACACCCTTCAGTAAATTAAGGATTACAGCATCCAGTTTGCAGTTGTACTAACTAAACTTGTCAAGTCAGGCAGTAAGCACGCAGGAGTGAAATGCTTCTGTCAGTGTCATGAGTACAGAATGACAATTTTGCCTCTGTAATTTTCCAGTCTACCATATTATAAGTCACTGTACCAGGCCGTGGTCTGTGGCCTTTTGGGAATATTGCACATCTTAGTCCAAGTTCTCTTAAATATTGCCACCAGAGATCAAAAAGCACACTTCATAGCGCTCTCCTCTTTGTGTAAATGTGTGTAGGCCCTACAAATTACTTAAGGATACCTAAAATACATGTATCTCATCACACAGACCCCTTTGCCATCACCTTTGTGACAGCTGCATAATGTAACGCTGTCTCACACTGTACATTAGACTTTAGTACATGTTCATACAAGTTACAATGTGTCAAGGGTACCAGCCATCATCATCTGCACAGGTGACAGGGATCACACTACACAACAGCTTGGACTACAAACACTGTTAGGAAGGCATAACTGCTACACAGAATTTTGAACATTGTGATGCCTGTGCCATGTCACCACACACTTGCTAATCAGGGTCATGTCTAATAACTAATGGCTTCTCAGTCATTGTGCAAGAGTACCTATGGAAATGGGTTCCTGCTAGTTACATATGCTCAATGTTTTTGGGTTACAGTACATACTTCATACGTACACACTGGATTTGCAGAGTCTGATTCTTTTATTTACCTCTGTCCGTGGCCTTATGAAATTCAGTGCCCCACTGCAACTAACATATTCTCTTTAATAGTAAAGTCTTTCGAATAAAAATAATTATGCAACTACATATATGAAATTGTCCTGTACACATATAAAACTAATAATTCCATCATGCTTAACCAGCACTCTACATATCCTATGGGTGTGCCTGCATCCAGTGTGGCAAATTTTGGTTACAAGATTTTCAATGCCATTAACTATGTGCATGAAGGTTTGCTATAAGACATAGTAATTAATCTACAGCACATCCTCTAATTAGTAGCATTGACCTCCCACTGCTTCTCATTTTATTGTTACACGCAGTGCGTCCACCAATCATTGTTTCCCTTCCCTTAGCACATCAAACATTCTTAATAGTCTCACACCGCCATGACTTCAAGTCACTAGACCATAACCATTGCATTTTCTTTCCCTTACAACATCCAACATAACTGAGTGCCATGCCCCCCCCACGTCAAGTCACCAGACAATGAGCATTGCAACTGTTAAGTGTTTCTATTACACCACCACAAAATTTAATCAACTGACTGCCACTGAACCCTCCAATTCCCTCCCCTTTGCAAGTGCATCATGCAACAGGCACAGTTTCAACAACCATACCTGTCATGGGTCATAGTCTCAATGTCCGTCATCCTAGGTACAGCATGCCTCTCCAGTGTTCCTGTCCAGCAATGTGCAGTGAGCTGATACCTGTTCCAGCTGGTATTCTGAATGCTGTTATCACTATACATTTTATCTTTGCACTATAACCACTTTGAATATAGCAACCTAGAACCAATGCCACTCTTAATCCAAGCTAATTCCTTCGCCATAAAGAAAAAATAATGTATAACACACTATCATTACATTTCCTTTCAGCAACCAGTATGACTATTGTCTACCTTTCAAACTTGCTTATGAGCTGTCACCTTTGCTTCACGGGCTATCGATATTAATTTCATCACACTTACCTTGGCTGTAAAATTTCCTTTGTGCAATATTTACCATGACTATTATGCCAATACTTTCACTTCATTCAGGTTAAATTTCTTCAGTTGATATCTTCACATTCACATCACCTGTAATGCACATCAATAACACATGCTGTTAGGTTACAGATATAAACACGTATGTATGACAATGCTTACTTCTTACATACTGTAAAATCACGTCATAACCACCTTTGCTATCAGCTAGGTAATTCTGGCATCTCTGTCAAATACCTTTCCAATCATCAGTTGGACACTTCTCTCCAGCAATGTTCAGGACAGTTAAATTGCATTACCGGAAAATGGATTACACAACTTTCAGATTTTTCTCAATCACCAGGACTCGTAGACAAGAAAGAAGCATAGGAAAAAATTACACAATCATATACATACACACACTTTACATGGTTCAACTGTTGCTCTGTATTTATTAATACCCACTCAGACAACTCACTTTCAGCTACTATACAATGACATGTCACCTCAAATGTCACACCTTTGCATATCATTCGCTGAGACCAGTCCCTATTTTCTCACCCATACCAACCATGTTCAAAGCGATACAAGCAATCACCCTAAATACAGGGAAAAGTGGATGGAAACTAAGGCTATCATCAGCTGCTACAGTGCACATGATACAAATTGAATGTCCCATCCCATCCAACAGCTTCATTACACTTTCCTAAACGAGTTAACATCAGCTTCTGAAACTGCTTAAACATGACTCTCTTACTTTCAAAGGACATAAAAAGTTTGAGGGACTCTACCTTTGGCCAAATTTTCACTAGTAATGTTTCTACCTGCATTTTTTACTGTACTGAATGACACTGGTCAGATTGCTCCCTTCTGTCAAAGTCTCGCAGACTATCTGACACTGTTTTGCGCTTAATATGTAACAATTGCACTGCTTAAAATTTCGGCTACTTTGACATATGCACATGACAGGAAAATTCTCCTTAATTTGTACTGGACTCAGTTATTTAGCAAGTAGTCTGAACTGTACTTTTTTTATGTGTACCTGACTACTTACTGCCAAAGTGGGACTGTAACTGTGCAATCACAGTATTTTTCTCTGGCCACTCAGATCTGAGCAGCTCTGGTACTTCCATTGGCTCCACACTCAGACTAATGTCTTGGCAGACACTACGTTCATTATGAGGTCATAGATGTAGTCATACTTCCTACCTTCACATATAGGCTTTGCTATCCACTCCTGCTTTGCCTTGGGGTACACTATTCTGTATCTCTTTTCACCAACTGGCCCGGAGTGACTAGAGGGGCATCTAATAACTAAATGCTCCCTATTTTGATTTGCATTGTGGTCCAAGACAGCTAACATTATTCTTTATTTTATGCCTCCATAGCTAACGTGTTCTAACTTTGGACAGTAACAACACAGCAATGCATGGAATACCTTCAGATTGCCAGTATGACCAAACTTTGTCGTCGGCTTCAGATCTTTTAGAAACAATGTGTTACTTACAATCTTCTGCAGTGCACTGTGGCACTCCCTTCCTTCCCCTAGCCATTTTTTATCAGTCCCATGAGGGACTGGTACTTTATGTGGGCATTTCACATATTTTGTAGCACCCCCCCCCCAGCTATGTCGGTCAATCACATGACATGATAGGGACAACCATTTCTCCACAAGTAATACTGGATCACCATCACATGTTGCTGTACACCACCACAAGTGATTACAATTACCGTGACACCATGGCAGTAAATCCTCTTGTCCTTTCTGTTTGGCAGCCAGCATAATTGTTTTATGAATGCTTTTGCACATGTGCCAAATGTCAAACTGATGTTCTATGTGAGTAAACTGTGAGCGCATTACTGATGCTATACCTCGATGCTGTTGCTACTTCTATGATACTCACACCCGTACTAATTAAATTCATCATGCACCTTTCAAAACCCATCTTCTCAAGTCCCACTGATGCCACCCCTTCATAGACCTGCTCCACTGCAAAATCTAGTATGTATCCTGTGTCTAAATCAATCATACTGTAGGTACAGTACTTAGCTGAAAATCCTGGACTGTCACAGCTTCCATCTCCACATAACTTTATCAAGCTCCACTCAAGGTCCTTTAACAGCTGCTTTTGATGCTCATGCCAATGGAATTGCACAACTGGGAAAAGATATTGACTCTGTATATCATAGTATGTCATCTTTCCAATTAATTCTACACCTAGGTAGGCACCAAACCTTGATATGTGTGCGTAAGTACTGCTACTGAACAGTACTGTGGTGGCACTCATTAGGTTGCCCGCTGGCATTCGACCAAGCAGTGGCTGGCTTTCCCAACTTAGAATTTCATGATCATTAAAACAGGACACTTTCACACAAACAAAAGTTTCAAGTATGGTCTTCCTCTTAAGTTCACAAGCCGGTGTCCTGCACACAGGACTATAAGTCTCATCAACAAGTTATCAAGGCTTGTATCAAAAACTATGATTTTGTTTTTTGTCCAGCAGCTACTTCCTCCTCTGTCAATTCCTGGAATGAATCATCCACCTCAGACTGAGACATATTTATTGAAGATTCAGCCCAGGCTGGGTCTTCCTCATTCTCGTTACTCTCATTTCCTGACATACTTATTGAGGATTCAGCCCAGGCTGGGTCTTCCTCATTCTCATTACTCTCATTTCCTGACATACTTATTGAGGATTCAGCCCAGGCTGGGTCTTCCTCATTCTCGTTACTCTCATTTCCTGACATACTTATTGAGGATTCAGCCCAGGCTGGGTCTTCCTCATTCTCGTTACTCTCATTTCCTGACATACTTATTGAGGATTCAGCCCAGGCTGGGTCTTCCTCATTCTCGTTACTCTCATTTCCTGACATACTTATTGAGGATTCAGCCCAGGCTGGGTCTTCCTCATTCTCATTACTCTCATTTCCTGACATACTTATTGAGGATTCAGCCCAGGCTGGGTCTTCCTCATTCTCGTTACTCTCATTTCCTGACATACTTATTGAGGATTCAGCCCTGGCTGGGTCTTCCTCATTCTCGTTACTCTCATTTCCTGACATACTTATTGAGGATTCAGCCCAGGCTGGGTCTTCCTCATTCTTGTTACTCTCATTTCCTGACATACTTATTGAGGATTCAGCCCAGGCTGGGTCTTCCTCATTCTCATTACTCTCATTTCCTGACATACTTATTGAGGATTCAGCCCAGGCTGGGTCTTCCTCATTCTTGTTACTCTCATTTCCTGACATACTTATTGAGGATTCAGCCCAGGCTGGGTCTTCCTCATTCTTGTTACTCTCATTCCTGACATACTTATTGAGGATTCAGCCCAGGCTGGGTCTTCCTCATTCTCGTTACTCTCATTTCCTGACATACTTATTGAGGATTCATCCCAGGCTGGGTCTTCCTCATTCTCGTTACTCTCATTTCCTGACATACTTATTGAGGATTCAGCCCAGGCTGGGTCTTCCTCATTCTCGTTACTCTCATTTCCTGACACACTTATTGAGGATTCAGCCCAGGCTGGGTCTTCCTCATTCTCGTTACTCTCATTTCCTTCAGACATACATCATCACTACTGCTGTCACCACACATGATACCCATCATTTTGTTCTTGGACCTGCACTGGCTCAATGCCAGAGTGTACTGCTAAATGATGATTAGTAGCACTCTCTAAATCAGTATGACCTGCATCCTCTTCTGTTCTTGGCTACAAATCATTTCTCTTCTGTGTGCATTTTGACACCTTACTGTAATTCTGATCCATGAATGGTTGCATTACTATTTCTGGGAATTGAATAGCAACATCATGGCTTTCGATAAACTTAACTTTAGACGTGTTATTACTAGTTTGTGTTATCTTTGCCTGTATTCCAACACTTACAGCAATACTCATATTTTAGGTCTGACAGGACTTGTTCTTCAACTTACCTGTTTGTCTGAATCTGCTAATCATTACCTCACTGTCATCCACAATGACTTCTCTGCAGACTGGTACAAGTTCCATCTCCACCTGTTTAGAATCCAAAGTATAGTCATCCTTAGCAGTATATCTCAAAACTGATTGTCATACATTACAATTAGCATACACAATAAGGCAGAGTACATAGAAAGCCATGCAGCATTTTCATGCCTAAAAAAGAAACATTTCACTGCCACAGGTCAGTGTGTATGTATGTATGTATGTCTCAATGAATCATGACAATCATGTTAAGAACTGATTTGTTGTGACAATAAGTTGAGGGACCTTCATGTTTGTAATGCTTGTGCTGTGGTATCCATTTACAAATATTTCACAATACGTAGGCCTCATATTACATGTCTGTATTGACGTTCTTTAAAACGGGGTCATTCAAACACCTGCACTTTTGGTTGCATATCACACCTGAATTACAATATCTACTTAGCCTTCCATACAGTGGTCTGCTATGTCCTCAGAAATGCAGTTATTGAATGGACTATTTCACACAAATCTACTGTAATACACTAAATATCTGCTGCATCAAAGAACTTTATCCAAAATATATTTCAGTGCTGCAATGCAACATATGGCTAGCTGTAAATAGAAATATAAACTGATTGTGATCTGTACATATTTCTACAAAAAAAAAATTGCAGTGGCACTGACTACACCTTCACAGAAACATAAGATGTACTATGGTTGTACAACACTTCTGTGGAATACAACCAGCCATGTACTTGCCACAATGTCTACATAAAATGTTACAAACCAATACTTCTTTTGAGGTGGTCAGTCTCTGTGTGTGTACCTGCCCACTTTGTATCTTGAACAGTACCCCTTCAAAGGCATAGGTTGCAGTTAACTACCTTCACTAATCCTGCTTTAGTAATGCAGCTGCACTAAACTAAACTCAGTGAGTTGGTCGTAATCACACAGTAAGTAAATGCCATGGCAATTTTTTTACTGGACTGCATCTAAAGGACCATCACTTCTTGCATTCTGACTGACCATTACAAGACACTCACACACCCTGAATTGTTAATAACTTCATACTATACATTGTGTCTACAACATTTCCCATCCGTGATCTCTCAGCTTTGCCTGACTTATGCGTGCAGTCACATATTATATCAATGACAAGTTCCCCGTAGTGGATGACACATTGAGACCTCCCATAATCCCTTATGTCAATGGGCAAGAAATGCTCAGCAGTGCAGTATCAAGTCATTATACAATGACAGTACAGATATAACAAGGATTTCACAGTTGTCACGACTTGTGCCTGACTCCAGAAATATATTGAAAATGTCCATTTTTCTCATGTGTAGATCACAGTACACTCCACTGTAAAAGGGGTCTTGATTATGTGTAGAGTGAATGCGTCCTGTACAATGCAACCTTATGGACATGGACACAACATTTCCCATCATTAGTGTAACTACGGTGACCCAATACAGGAAAGTACTTAGGAAGGCATCTGCTACACAAGTCCACAGTCTCAACTATTACCAGTATCATCATGACCCCGAGCCCTGGTCTGATAAGACATTATTACCCATATCTAGGTTGGTGACATGATGTAAGGCCAGACTTTAATGGGCTGTATTGCTTACACTGCCATCAAGCATACCACACATTGCCTACAATGCACAACTTTCAGGAGCATGTCCTTCAATGTACAAGTCATTTAAGCTTCACTTTGCAAGTGCAAGTATGCATGCAGTACATGTTGTACACTCATAGTCAATATTTACAAAGATATAGGACAAATCCATATTTAACGTTGCAGTACAACTCTCATTGACACAGTCTGCTTCAAATAATGGTAAGACCAAACTTCCAAATAATTAAAACTTTTATTGCCATAGAAAAGCACATGACATGTTACAATTTCAGCCATCCTTATAGCAGAGAATCATAATGATCTGCTGTCCATTACAGATACTGAATTGTCATTCCAGTACCATTACACCTATGTATGTCAGTTACTCAGGGTATACCCATATCCCTTCGAAAGGCAGGAAGCCAACATATTTGTTGTCATCTGCAGGAAATTGTTGTTGTATACATGAGACTACACATGCCGGAATGACAACTCTGTTCCCACGTCCCAGTCTTCGGTTTTCAAAAATCCATAGCACATACGCCCGGTATGCCACCATGAGGTACAAATTGTCAAATCACATCTTTTTTTTACCAACTTACACCTCATCATGAATTCATCACAAGTATCAGAAACCAATACTTTTCACCTTCCTAGGTAGGAGTATGTAGCATTACACATATTTGTGTGGGCAACCTGCACCAAACATTGGCCAGCATATAAATGTTCAATATCACAGGAATCATGATTATGGATAATGATTTCCACACTGACACTAATACCACAAAGTTCTACTGTGGCTTCAGTTTTACACCTTTCTGCATTCAACTCCCAATGTGTTATCACAAACTACTCATTTAGCTATGACAGTCGGAAAGCAAGTAACCATGCTTTCCTTTGCTAAGAAAGTTAAACAGCACACAACTGGTGGTGTTTGAAAAACTAATGTTCATACAGTGCAAGGTTAAGATCTACCACCGACTTAAATTTCAGCTGAGAGGATTTACATGCTGTAACAGCAACCATCTTTCGAATTTGACACTTTTTCCTTACCTATTAGTCCAATGCATGTTGTGTGATCACCTTCTAACGTAGTGCATTGCCCACAGAATCAGTTCTAGTACAACAGGGGTTAGGCACACCATTTCAAAGTCTATGTGACCAGTGATGCACAGTGGCTGAATGGCGAGTTCAAGCTGTGCAATTCCCCTGAATGATGCCGTTGACACTTTTAACAGCATTTTCCTAAATACTCTGGACTCCCTAGCCCCCTCTAGAATAATCAGAGTGAAATCTAATCATGCCTCCTGGCTTTCAAAAGAAACTAAGACCATCATTAAACAAAGAGACAGTGCTTAGAAAGCCTGGATCAAAACTAAACAAACACCTCATCTTCTCAAATACAGACAACTACGTAATTTTGCCAAAAAACATTCAATTAAAGACAAAAAATTATTTTATAGCTCAGGCCAGCATAAACATAGATCTAACTCCCGCAAATTCTGGTCTGCACTAAATAGCATCCTTTACCCAGGCTCTCCCTCTAACCCTTCCCCCTACCCAAACTCGACTCCGGAGGAAACAGCTACCCTAATTAATTCCCACTTCATCTCCTCCATCCAAAGCCTCCTACCCTCTCAAACTAACTCCTACTCCTTACCAGACCCAACACCCAGCCCCAATAACACTTTTTTCTCCTTCCAGCCACTTCCCACTTCTTACATCAAATCTCTACTGCTCAAACTCAAACCCTGCTCTCTCTCTCTACTGATAAATTACCTCCCACCTTCCTCAAACTTGCAGCTGACTCTATTGCCTACCCAGTGACTATATTAATTAATAGATCCATGCTAGAATCTACTGTTCCTACTCTTTGGAAATCTTTCTACACCACCTCTCTCCATAAGGGAGGCAACCCTACTGATCCTACCAACTATCGACCTATTGCCATTCTATCCCCCCTATCTAAGATCCTAGAAAAATGTATTCATACTCAGCTTCTAAATCACCTTCTCAATCACAGCTTACTCACCCCTATTCAACATGGCTTCTGCCCCTATCATAGCACTACTACTGCTATACTTTCCTTTACCCACACCACTGCAGAATCCCTGGACAATAATAAACCTACTTCCTGTCTCTTTCTAGACCTCTCCAAAGCTTTTGATACTGTATCCCATCCTTTACTTCTATCCAAACTTGCAAACTTTCACCTATCCTCCTCCACCCTCAGCTGGTTCGCTAGCTATCTATCTGAACGCCAACAATCTGTCAAATGGCTCTCCTCATATTCTCCTTTCCTGCCTATCTCTACTGGGGTTCCACAAGGTTCCATCTTAGGCCCCCTTTTATTCAATATCTTCACTAATGACCTCTTCACCTCTTGCAATCATTCATCTCTCATTCAATATGCTGATGACTCCACTATTATTTCTACAGCTGACAACATCTCTGACCTACACACTCTAACCCAAAAAGCTCTACTCTCTATCAAACAATGGCTTTCAGAAAACTTACTAATCCTCAATCCCAAAAAAAAAAACTCTTGCTCTTTCTCCTCCATTCTCTTGCTCAACATAGATCTTCCTTTGTAATTAAGTCTTGTAATAATACAGCCATCCATCCTGACACCCACTCTAAACTCTTACGGGTTATCATTGACGATGAACTAAAATTCAATCAGCATATACAGCAATGCATAAAGAAAACCCATCAAAAACTTGGTCTCCTATATCGGAACAGAAAATACCTCACTCCTGAGGGTAGACTCACCCTTGGGCAAGCACTTCTCCTCCCCTCTCTCCTCTATGCTGCACCATTTCTCACAAATATTCAAACTACTACCCTGAACAAACTTCAACAAACCTACCACAAAATAGCCAGATTCATTACTAACTGCCCAAACAACACACACCACTGTATTGCCTTAAAGTCTCTACAATGGCTAGAACTCCCACAACTACTTAATCTCTACCAATTTCACATGCTGCACTCTATGCTCTTTAAACCCTCCTGCTGTCCTTCCCTATCTCTCCTTGTTTCCATCTATACCCCTTTTCGATCTCTCCACACCTCAAATCAGCAATTGCTTGATATCTACCACCCTAACAGGTCTGTTGGTAAGCAACTCTACAAGCACTCTGTGGCCCAAGCTTGGAATAAACTTCCCCTGGATATACACTCTATCTCTCATACTCCACTATTTAAAAAAGAACTGAAGACACATTTACTCAATTCCAGAACCTGTCCCTGATATGACCCTACTTAGCTTTCCCCTCCTCCCACACTCACATCTCTCTCATTACATCCTACTATTACTCTTGACTCTCCCCATTTGTTCCGCTACTAAGAATTTAATTTTGTCAAAAAAATATATATTCGTTGTTTATTTCTACACAGGTGGATGTTTATATCTATTGCTTGCTATTATTGTTTGTAATACTTGTTTTTCTTGTTCTGTAATCATATGTTGTATTTTCTGGAGCTTTTCTCCTCGGGTCTCCACTGAAAATGGGACAATATCTCAGTTGGACTAACCCGGTTAACAAATGTCATTAAATAAATAAATAAATAAAATAAATACATTTTAGCATGTGCTCGAATGTACACAGCAGTAGCATTCATGGGGGATGTTCATTAGAACACACTTTTGACGTGCACTAATTCATGCTCTCAGTATTCTCTTCATGTGCTTTTACATCGCTGCTTCCACTACTATCTCGGCGGCATTTTGGTCTTCTTTTTCCTGGTGCATATTCGAGTTCAGAATTGAAAGGAACTGGATGGACCCTGCATATTCATCCCGAACATCATGTCAAATAATTCTGTGAAATGCAGAAACCAAAAGATTGTCCACTAAAACATGACATCAATCCAGTAGCAGAACAGAGATGCACAAAGTTCCCAATTTCAATCATTGCAAAAGCATACCACATTTGAAACAGGCACAGGGATCCATGACGTGTGTCATCTGACAACAGTTTTGCATACTCTGCAAGTCTAGGCATAGACAAGTAGACTGCGTCTATACTTTGACTTCACATTTTGCTAAGACATGTAGTGACTGCACAGCATAAGTCAGACAGTTACACTAGCACCTTTACTTTGAAGCACAATCACCACTCAGAAGATGATAGTGACGTACTCACATCCTTGTACTGCACCTATAATCTTTTTTTTTGCTGGTAGAACAAAAGAAAAATTAATTGAGTCTATGATGGACTGCCAGAGACTCACTCAATGGGTAGGGAAAACATGCATTCTGTGCACTGATTAGGTCATAGTAAGCTTCGGACTTTTATGTACGGCTGACTTTGCAATAATCGGTGGAATACATTGAGTGATGTCATATGCAAGTTACAGATGTGTGATGTACATGCTTAACCAAAAAAAAAAAAAAATAATACAACAGAAAAAGAAGGGAGATACAGTCAGTCAACAGTGCATCAAGACATTTAACTGCAACCCACGACATTCATCTATAGTTACCCAAAGCAACAGTTCTTGATATTCGCGGCATTGCTTTCCTGTCAGAGTTACTAACATGGTAACCAGTATTGTTAGCCCCAGAACAACATGTACCACCTTATAATGCATTTGGTTAGCAACCTTGATGGTAGCTCTTGATAGACTTCAAAGACAACTGAAGTCCACTTGTTAGAAATGGAAGAGCTCAGTCAGAATCTTGGTTGGCCACATGCATTGACTCCATACTTCCTTTTCACTACCTAAAGTGATGGACAGCAGCTACATGCTGTATACACAAGGTGTGTAGTCCACCATTCACCAGGAAGTATACTGAAATAGTTAGAAATAATGGTTGTGCTATCGACAACAGTCATGGTATACAAATAACAGAGCAAAATTATTTTGTAGTCAAATAATTACAGCTCTGATGGGAGCAATACCATTAACCATGACATGACAATGCATTAACCATGGTACATATTGTTCTTCACCCCTCAACTTGCACAACTTTCCTTGCTCCCACCACATTAGCCATGACAACCAAGACAGACCCTAGAGTATATTCAATGTTATTCATATTGCACATGTTATCAAGGTTGTGGCTACGTCACATTGATGTGCAAGTACCAATGGACTGAAGACTTGTGTCACTATAGACAGACACATACATTAACCAGTCAAATTACACATTTTCTGGCATGCTTTGCCAGCACATTTATTTACAAACAAGGACAATTGTGGAGCTTCGTTTTTGCAAACATGACAGACTCTCTCAAATGACATATAGATATATCAAGGCCACTGTCACTAAAGTGAACACGGTCAAACCGGAATAACTCTGGGAACCTAGCATTTATGGATGTATGGTGAATCACAGATCCTTTGCACAGCTCCATCTGTCCCCACATAAAGCTATTGTGCAGTCTTCGAATTTTATCAATGGCCTTAATGCTATGTGCACCCTTCCAATCCATCCTTCGTATGATATCTGACCACACGATATGCAGATTAGGCCACCATGTAAGCAGTCTGCACAAAGTTTGCATTATTTCCCCTTTCTGATGCACAAGGGGGCATGTTGTCAGGTTATTTCCTCCCAGATGCAGTACTACAGTATCTGATTCTTCACCTCTGGCATATTTCACCCACAGCAGGCATAGCAGACCATCCCACTGCAAGCCTCTTTTTCCGAACACGGACACCTGCATTTCAGACTCACTTTGCCACAGATTTTCTGCTCCTATTTCTGTAGGTCTTTTTGATGAGCAGTGCACATAAGATTGACCACATATCCACACCTGGAGAGGTCTCTGAGCGACACCTAGACCAACACAGATGAAAGGATTAATAATCTACTACTCTGACCATTACAGTCACAGCCATAAAAAAGTGAAACCACCACAATACAGATTGTATCCAATACTGACCTTCCATCTGCATGCCTTGCTGGACTGTGCTTTTATCTGGTTCCATCACAGTACCCACACTGAAAGAATTGAAATCAATACTGTAACAATGCATTCTGTAATTATGTCCATGACAAGTTATGTCATACTTACAGTGGCACACTGCTTGGTCAACTCGCAAATGCAGTCTGATCAGTTATGGTTACTAGATGCTGCATTCCAACACATGAAAAGAAATAGCTGATGACATACAATGGTGAAAGGAAAAATCAGAAAATGAAAAACCAGCACCAGACAAAGCCTGCATTTGCACACTGCGTCCCACAGTAGTAATAATCTGGACTGGGAAATTTTCAGCATGTTTTTAGGATGTGGGAGGAAATCAAAGCAACATAAAGCAAACCAGCACTAAAACCAGTAAGAAATGCAGGTTACACACAGGAAACAGCCCATACAAGAAGTGCACTTCAGAAAAAGTCTATAAGACAGCAGCAGTAATCACTACACCACTGTGCTACTAACCTAACTTTGGTGCTATATTTGGTCTTCTTCATCTTTTGACTTTTCCTGGTTAGGGGTCACCACAGTGGATCACCTGTCCGCTCATGATTGGCAGAGGAGTTTTACGGTGTCAAGTTGCCTGCCCAGCATCCAACCTTCCACAGAAGGCACACACATGCACGCACTCACGCCTAGGGACAATTTAGAGTGTCCAATCCACCTATAGCATGTCTTTGGGATGTGGGAAGAAACTGGAGCACCCAGAAGAAACCCATGCGACCACAGGGAAGACATGCAGACTCCACACAGAAGGTACCCCAGCCGAGGATCGAACCAGAGAACCTCTTGCTGTGAGGCGGCAATGCTAACTGCTGCACCACCGTGGGTACAAGAAGATAAATCAGAACAGGAAGGCTCAGTGTATTGAACAATTTAGAGGGTATGAATGTCTCAGAAGAGGTGCAAGGATTTTTGTTAAACAGTAAATACACTAAATACAAGTGCATATTATAACAGGTAAGCAAAGAACACCATCTGGTTACATGGCTTACTCATAGTCAGCAAACAGGTGAAATACTACTGAGGAAATAAAAGTGGGAGCAGGGTGAACTTCAATGCATTTCACAGCTATATCCCACTTAGGAAAAACGATTCCACAGGAATGGTGTTGAGTAATGGAAACATTATAGGACATTGTAGAAACTAAACAAGGTTATATAGTTCAACTGTGTGTGAGTTATATGAAAAGAATGCAGTTCCCTACAAGATACCATGATACTGGAATACAGACATATCATAGATCATGCCTGCTCAACTTGGTCAACTTCTTTGAGTGAGTCTCCAAAACAGTGAATGACTGCAAGGTGGTTCATACAGCCGACCTTGATCTGGCCAAGGCCTTTGCTACCTTTCCCCACTCAGGAAGCATAGAAATACTCAGTAAGGTAGGCATCAACCCCTATATTACTCTGTGGGTTGCAAACTGGCTCACAGATAGAACCCACAGTGTGCAAGTAGCTGAATGTCAAGTCCCAGAGGGTTCAGTCATGTGTTGCTATGGCTCTGTGGTCGAGTTTCTGTGACAATGGATAACCTGGAGGCCAGATGCGAGGCTGAAATTTCCTGCAGAATGGAGCAATGTTTTACATCTCATGGCCAAGACCAAAAAAAATGGCTATGAGCAGAACAGGGGCTGGGTGTAGCTGTTTGTCATTTTCTGATTAATGATTTTCTTATTTGCCAGTGTTAGAGGTGTATCTCTCAGTATGGAACACCCAATTCAACTCCATGGAATGTATGTCTTCTGAAGCACAGGCAATATGATCATAGTTATCCTTGGCCTTGCGACCGTTAGCTAGTTTGTGCTCCCATAAATGTTACACAAACCGCTGGCCTTCCAGACCCCCACCCCATAGCTTTTGGGTTAGGATGAAAGTCTCCTTGAGGGCTTACCTATGGGAGGGTCACCTACCCAGGGTAAGTTGGCAGCATCTGCCCTTTACCGCCAGATTCAGGTGGTATAGCACAGGTAGAAAGAAAGGATACCTGAATGGACCTTGGGAGGGCCCTCTAATGTGTTTGGCCTTCTGTAGTACAGAGGGTTATAATCAGCTGAGAAATTACTGATTCTGCAAGCTATTGTCAAAGCTCTTAAGGAAGGATTAAGAGCTTCTTCAACATTGAAATGGAGAAAGCTGTTGCTCCCCATATACCACTTGAGCACATGGGATATTTTCGGAAGAGATACTTTGAAGGATTTAAAGCAATGCAACAAACTATATTACTGGGAGCAATTAAGCTCTGGTCAACACCTACTGGCATGGTATGACTTTGGTGATGCTTACAATCTTCACCATTTTCTGTATAACTCACTGCTTGACACCAATTCTTATGCTTTAGGTTGTGCAAGTTCCTTTACGGGTACAAAGAAAAAGCCTCTCAAACATCACACAGAGCACTGTGAGATATTACAAGCTGCAGTAACTGCAGTCTCTGTTTTTGTGTCTCATACCTATGTTTGTGAAGTCAAAGAGTGTGATGAGTATGAGGATGAGTAAAATGATACAAAACCAGCTCAAACACTGGAGTTACAGCCATTAATGTTACACGTCTATATCCTTAATAGATTCCTTCAAAAAATTAAGAACTGCTGTGTAACAGCACATTTAGATACTCTAACATTAGTGTCACAGCCTGTTTTTGGTCAGTTTATTGAACCCCCTGCAAACATTTTATGTAGACAATACACAAAAAAGTTTCCAGCTTTGGCTCCATTGTTTTAGTTTGCTTTATATTATATTTTTGCTCTTTGACAAGTAAGTGTTCTTTGTCTGTTTTGGTTTAATTTGGGAAAGCGGAATTCTCGTTGGCTTCTCAGCCTGGATTTGTCAAAGCAGTAAAGCTTCATAAATAAGACTTATCTATAGACTTCTGTAGATCTTCTGCTTCTAAACTGGAATGGAATGAACTAACTTACAAATCTTACAGTTGCCATACCTTCTTAAGTAACTTATGTAGCTATGAGGAACCATGCATTCCTCTCCATTGCACCTGGCTGAAGAATTTTCATTCTGAGACCTCAAAAATGATACAGTGAAGCAATTTATCACAGTAGGTCTTTTCTCCCTTATGTCACAAATGTAGATGTGACTGATTAACCAAATATATCTGCCATTTTCAGATCTGATTAGAATGGGACATTTACAAATGTGTAGGAAGCAATGGCAAAATTAAAATTCTGACTTCATTTTAAATGTATTACCCTTTGAGTCCATCTGTTTATCTAATGAATTTTCTAAAAAGATATAAAAGTTCATTACACAGATAAATAATGGTTATCTGTTCCACAAATATGCCACTGAATGACAAACATCTAACTGTCAAAGTTGTTCTGCTATTATTAGTTCTATGTGTGGAGCTTATTCATCTTGCCATCATGTTCAAGTCCACTAATTCAATATTTAATAAATGTAGCTTTTTATTTCACAGTGCTTTATACGTCAACCACAGTTTTCCCCTCAGACAGATATAACTTACTGCAAAAACACCAAACATCCCAAGTCTACAATGACATGAGTTACAACTAATGTCTGCAAATTCTCCTTGTAAATTTATGTTGTATACCATTGATTAATAATAATTCATCCGTTTTTCTATAAAGAAAACATTATTTTCTACAAGAGGTTGAACATAGACTATAAACAATTTCTTAAGAGCTTCCCCATTCCCTTTGTCAGAATTTCTTAGAATTTAGCCAACTATTCACATAGATTTAGATTTTGTTAACTAAGCATGTGTGCTAAATTTAAAATAGTTACCAACAATGATGCCCAACTCTATATATTCTTTCTGGTTCTTTAGACCAATAGATCCAAGTTTCAGGTTAAAATTTATATAGGCTCTACCAAAGTGCAAAACACCAAATTTCTCCTCATTAATTCTTAACCCATTGTGATTCAATTGTGTAGCAACCTGGATGAAATACTGGCTGAATATGTCAAAATCATGAGTGTAGCAACCACTCAGCCAATTTTTATATCATCAGCATATTTTGCTGATCAAACATTAGCAACTTTTGGTACAGATGAAAACACAATGTGGAATAACAATGGCCCCAGGATCCCTGAGGTAGTGCCTTGTGTGCCTGTGCGCTCCCAGATGCACAGTTTTCAATTATCAATCTCTGATGTCTCCCAGTCAACCAATTTGCAACCAGGTGGATAATATAAGGATTTTGTTTGTGCATCATATCTGTGGTAGTAGAATGACCTATACTATCAAATGCCTTAAGTAAATCCACATAAGCAAGTATTGCAGAAAGTCCCGGACATAGTGTGTAAGACAGAGGTTGATAACAACCAGTCAAGCTTGTAGAGGTTGAACATTTTTTAATAAAACAATGTTGAGATGTATCCATTAAAGACCCCATGTGAACCACTAATCAGAACAGACACCTTTCAAAACTTTTACCTACTAAATGTGCAAGCCTAATTGGCCTACAAATTTGTCATTTTGTCCATAGCACCACCATTATGAATGGGAATAAGATCAGCAAGTTTCCAGCAAGCGAGGATGATACCAAATAGTAATATTTTATTTAAAAAAGAAATAACAATTGCAGAAATATAATGAATACAAGCTGCCAAAAGAGCCACAAAAAGTTGTCCGGCTACTTTCCAATATCCTGTCTGATGCATCCCAAAGCAGATCTCACCACAGTCAAACTAAAAGTTAGGTGCACACAGTCTACACCAATAAATATACTCAGAATTAATATATCCTCTACTCCTGTAGTCTACCTCAATATAAAATGCATGTTAAACTCATTAGCCAGGTGTTCTCCAATGTGAAGTGTCATACTTTTCTGGACTATGAGAATTCTTATTGACACGCAAAAGTGACAATATGTTTAAATTCTGTAAATTAATGTATAATGTCACTTTTACAGTTCCTTGAGGTTATTCTCCTGGATATTGTTATATGCACCAGTAAAGTGAAATTTAAGTATACATCTGGGAAGTGGACCATTAAACAAAACCAAAATTTTATTTTATTGGAATTGTTCAGACATCAGTACTTACAGGAACCTTTTTTTTCTCAAATAGGTTGCAGAGTTGTGTAGTTCTAAGCCATATCAATCCATGCTGTTTTGATTAAGGTTTTACAACAATCAACACCTTTATGTTTTATATAATTTCAGTTCTATATCTAGTGATAAATGAGCAGTATAACAATTTCCAAGAAAATAATCAACAAAAGATGGTGCATTTTTTAGGACATTAACATACTTTCTTTTCCCTTGTAGTTAAAGTCAAGCCACTAATTTGGAGACCATAATCCCAAAACTTATTTTAGATCTGAAATTTATATTTTTTAATTATTTTATATTGTTTAGAAAATTAAGAATGGGTGACTATTCCTTTAAAGTTATAGCCACCATCAAGTCAACTTCAGAGATTAAGAACTCTCTATTGCAGAGATTAAGAAGTCTGTATTTATGTGCACTATAAATACTGTTTTTTCATATCTAAATCATATTCAACCCTTAAGAATGTCAGCATTAAACATTTAAACTTCTTTTAACATTTGACCCCATAAAACCCGATCCATTTTTTTAAGGTTACCATATTTTTGTTTAAATTGAGACTGTCTAGACATTCTGGCATAAATGCTACAAGGAACAACAACTTAGATTGTAATAATAATTAATAGCTGTTTAGATCTATGGATAGAATACAAAAGACGTATTCTAGGACTGCATCTTTTACTACTAATGGACAGATGTAGCTCATAAATGCTTTATCCCATGCATGGGTCCCCTCAAATTATCTGTGGTACAATCCCAGCTATTCATATTATGGAGAAAATAATTATCAAGCATAATTTGACAGGTTATTTTGAGCACAAAAAGGAAAATTGTCCAGGCATAAATGGCTCACAAGGGCAACTAGCCTAGTGCTTACCTAGAACCTATACAAAAAAAAAATAATCTCTGGATACTTGCACATAAACTTTTGAATATTTTAGTTGTTGTTCATGGTATTAGTGAAAGCATCTGTATAAAGTGCTTCTTGGAATATCATATTTCTTAATACTAGCTGGTTTACATAATACAAAATTGCTACTAATTAAATATGTTCTATAGACCAAATTGACCTGTTAGTTGATTGGTCAAGTATTTAAGTGCTAATTTGTATCAGTGTATTTAAATGTGTTTTTTACTGCACATTTTATTATGATGAAGTCTTCGGATGAAAGCGCTAAATCTCTGAATAAATACCAATTATTGTACTAGTGTTGTTTCTGCTGCCTTCCAGTGCATGTTTTTTTTTTTTTTAATGTATTCAAGCAATTTGATGAAGAGGTAGCTGAGCTGCGATGCTATGTAAACTGCATTATAAATAATTGCTAATAGGGTCAGATGTCTAGACAAAGTCCTTATCAGTCAAACAAGACCACTATATTCTTACATCTACAATAACTTAAAATACATGTTATTCAACATTCCCTAATGTGTGTATCTTTTTGTGTATGGTAATAACAAAACAAACCGATACAGAACGTAAGCCACATTTGAGTTGTTATATTCTAATATGCTAAAGCTTGTCTGATCTCTGACAAATGGCAATTTATTCAGCTATGAACTTTAGTCACCCTTAGAATGAAATCAACTAAAAAACTAACTCAGCTTTCACATAAGGTTAAGCAGTCCCAGCTTCTAACTGACCAGGCTAGATCAACTCACTGTAAAGAGAAAGCCAGCATCCTAGACCTGAACTTCACTAACACACTCCATAGATGTAGAATCTACAAAGTGTCAGCTAATTGTCTTAATGACCACTACCCTGCAACAGCATTCTTTTTTCACTCACACCAAAAAAAAATCCACAAGTCCATGTCATTAGATCCACGGCAAACAGAATAGTTCCCTTTTCCTCTAAATGGAGAGTTACAATTGGGATTGAGGTTTGCAAGAGGGTAACAATGTAACGCTGCTTAGCTTTTTTGAACAAACATTATCTTCAAAAATAAAATAAAAAAAACAAGCAAACTTAACTGAAATAAATGTCCCCATGTTTACTGCTGACGTCAAAGCTATACTTACAACAACAAAGACAAGGCATATTGAATATTAGGGAAAAAACAGCAAAACAAGTCACTATCAAAACTTACGTATTCTAAACACAGATACAAGCCCATCTACAAATGCAACATTATAATTCTTCTTTAGAAGAACATAAATAACCCTAGACAGGAATATCAAAGCATTTTGGAAAGTATAATGTAATTTATTAGGATCCCCTTCCATATTTTGTGTCCTAGAAAATCTCAAGAAATTGCTTCCAAAACACACTTTAGTAGTGATTAAAAAGTAGTTTCAAATACAAAATGTTAATACTTATAAATCGTTGTATACCACCCTGTCTTCTAACAGTGATCAACAATAAGGAACTCTATCCTAAAAATTCCAAAATTTCAGGTAATTACCTTGATTTGTGTCAGACTGTAAAGATACAGCCCAAAAAATATTGGCAGGTATCGTACTGAAACAACTAAAGTACACCTACTACTTACACACGTTTACTTCTGAAGTCAACAAAAGTCCACAGGAAGTTGAACATTGTTGTACAAAAAATATATATACATTCCCAAATACTATTGTAAACTCTTCCTGAAACACAATTGTACAATTGTACACAATTGTCTAGTCTTAATGTTGAAGAAACCAAACCACCAGTGACCAGAGTGGAGAAAACACCACAAGGAACAAACAACCCACTCTGTGCTGTTGCCTCAAAAAATACACAGGCATGAAATGATCCAAAACATTGGTAAAAACACAGGTTTATTACTCCAACCAGTCAAAGCAGTAAAATAGCTTAAAAACCATACAGGATAAATAGAACACAACTGTAGGTTATCCAACACAGTCAAGCGCTTTCGTCCTGCTATAGGACTTCTTCAGAACTGTGTTTGCTAAACTCCACTCCCTCTTTTATACTGACAATTAACTAATTAAGATTTGAATCATGTTAACCCTATAGAATCTGTTAAAAAGTGTGTAGTAAATTTTAATGTTTCTGTAAATGAAAGCAGTGGGCAGGATTCACAAAGGCTTGCATGGAGTGTAAGAGACATGTAACACTCCATGCAAGCCTCGCGATCCAGGAACAGCCCTAAACTCCGTGTAAGAGACCAGCTAAAACGTCTCTTACATGGACTGGGCGTGGACATGCTAAATACCTCACTTGCAGCCAAAAGGTATGCAAATGAGGTATATTAGCGATCCACAAAGCAGAAACCAGCCCATGTAAGAGACGTTTTAGCTGCAGAAATGTACTCAGTTGACAACTGAGTACGTTTCTGCAAAATTCACAACAGAGCCATGTCAGCTCCAAATAAAGGGTGCATATGTGTTAGGCAGCATGCCAATGGCCATATATGTGGCCATTGGCAAGGTAACCTGATGCAAAAATAATAAAAATATAAACGGGCTGCGCTGTATAAAACATAAAAATGAAGGTTATAAACCCACAAATGTGGGTTTTATGCAATACATGGAATGACAATGCAGGGACCAGCAGACCAAAAACAACATGGCCACCGTGTAGTGGTTGCTAAGGGGGGAAACTGAGTGTAAGACATGTAACTAAGCATTAGTAGGCAATCTCATGTAAATGAGGGTTAGGATACTGAATCTCACAGTCACATAGCAAATGAGCACAGTCTGAATAGTGTAAGAGATACATAAGGGGGAGGAATAGAGTAGGAGATTGGTGACATCACAGGGGGGAATGGTAGAAAGAAATGCAGTTCATTGGAGGTCAGTGTAACATGACAGATGACAGACACAAATCAGGGAAAGAGGAGTGCCACAAGATAAGTCTGGGAAAGTCAAGAAATGGAAGGTGTACACTGTTACTTACACTAACGTTTCTTGCTGGGCGTGCATGCGCACATGTGCACACCATGAAGTGCAAGTAGGGCAGTGTGCGTGCATGTAAGGCAGACTGAGCGTGTGGGAGCGTGTTGGTAGATGTTTAACACTGTTTGCGCTGGTGTGCGCGCGTGTAGAGCAGACTGAACATGTGGGAGCCTGTTGGCAGACTTGTAAGACTGTTTGCGCTGGTGTGCGCGTGTTTTAACCCGAATAAGTAGATTCTGAACCATGTAAGCATGTGTGCACGCGTGTAAGCCACTGTGAGCGTGTTTCTGCTGGTATGCACGTTGCTCCCCCCTGAGGAAACAGAAAGGAAAAAGTAAGCAACAGAATTAGTAGGAAGCTAGCAGGGAATACTGCTGGAGCTAGCAGGTGAAAACAATTAGAAGCAGGCAATTACACAGGCAGAATAGTAGCCCAGCCCAGCACTTAAAACTCTGCAAACAGCAGTGCAGGATGTTTCTCTCAAGAGACACTGCAAGACAGGAGTAAGCTAATAGAAGTGAAAACTGAAAAAGCTTCACTCAGAGCAGAAATGTTAGGGGCTGCCATAGCTGTCATAATGAGACATAGGCGACTTGCTGAGGGTGGTGACAATGCAGATGGTGCCAGACAACCCACAGTGAGGAGACGGAGAAGAGTGTACAGGCCCAGGGTCACCTACCATGGGTTACATGAGCTGGAAATAGTAGAGCGCTATAGAGTGGACAGAGAGCTCCTGCAGGAAATTGTTAAGCTGTGCAGGCCATGCCTCACACACAGAACCAACAGAGGGGAACCCATCCCAGTGGAAACCAAGGTATGTGTTGGCCTAAGAATACTAGCAACAGGTACCTTCCAGAGACCAACTGGTGATATGATGGGGATATCACAGGCATCAGCCTCCAGGGTACTGCACCAGTTCCTGGATGCCATGTCAGCACATGTCGGTGATCATGTACATTTCCCCAATGCCCATGAGGTATTGGCCAGCAATATGCGTCTCTTCCAGCAAATAGCGGAATACCCTGAGGTAGTGGGTGCAATAGACTGCATGCACATACGCATCAAAGCACCAGCCGGTGAGCGGGGTAGGGCCTACATTAACCGCAAGGGCTTTCCCTCCATCAACTGCCAGGTCGTGTGTGATGCCTAGGGCATAATAATGAATGTGTGTGCTGGCTGCCCTGGGAGTTACCATGATTCCCACATCTGGCATTTGACGCAGCTGTACCAGACATTTGCCAATGGGGACATCCCACACGGACACCTAGTGGGGGATGCAGGTTATGCACTGGAGCCGTGGCTGATGACACCCATCAGAAACGCACACACACACCTGAACAGGAACGCCATAATGAGGCGCATGCACAAACACGTAATGTAATAGAGCATGTGTTTGGGCTGCTCAAGTCACGGTTCCGGTGTCTGGACACATTTGGTGGAGCCTTGCAGTACACACCAACTACATGTACCCAAATTGTCATGGTATGTGCTATGCTACATAATATGATCTTGCGAAAACAGCTGCAGCAGGACCAGCATAGGGCTGGGCCAAACAGCCCCCCACCATTGCCAAGGCCATCACAGGCAGAGCATGACTCGGAGGAGGAACAACCTGAGCCTGCCCCAGTAGGCAGAAGGAGGCGTGCCCAGTATGCCCTGGCCTTGGCAAAGAGGCAACGCATAACACATACACTGGCTCAGTAGGAACCCTGGGAATGATACCCCCTTTGACTCACTCAAATAATAACAGGGATGCCTAAAATGACATGACCTGCTCACAAACATGTACAGGGAGTGTAATATGCACATCCGACAGAGGCAGCCCTGCAGCACCACCTGAGGCATGAATGCCATGTGTTAAGAAATGTAACACCATGTACTATATGCACACCTGAGGACCCTGGCTAACATCCACCCTCACCAAGCATGAAGCCACAAAATGATGATGGGATGATAAATAGCAATAACTGGCTGAAGTAATGGAGATAGTCAAAGGGCAGCCAATGTGTTCCAGCCTGGGAAGACATGCGGAGCATGACATGATGCACCACCTGCTAGGGGTGGCGTGCACCTATCAGTCCAGGCCCCATGGATACTGGCAAAGGCTGGCAGTACTCACAGCATGCCCTGAATAGGTAAGTCTCAAAACACAAACCCACCTTCATAGGTACCACAAGGGATAGGAACCTAGATGTAATGCTACCCAATGCCAGAAGTCTAAGCAGCAAGATGTGTGCAGTGTAAACGCACATAATATGGAGAATGTAGATATCAGTTCTGTAATAGAAAACTGGGTCAAGGCTCACATCAGCACCCTAACACTACCAGGTCACACCTCATACTGTGCTGTACAGCCACAAAACATGGAACAAGCTACAAAAGGAGGGTGACTAGCAATACATGTTAAGGATAACCACACCCCCATGTTGGTACCACAACAAGAAGCAGCATTGAATAGCCATGGTCAAATACCAATGGCTAAAACTGCCTCCCAGTATATAGCCTGCTGCAGACTACTGTCCTAATACCAGGAACTGCACCTGGCCTATGTTGTAATACATGAATATATCAAGCCCCCCAAACCACATTATAATGCTTGACTGAAAATACCCAGACATACACCGGGAGCATTATACTAGCACCAACACAGTCGGAGAAAAGTTCCCAGAATCCATAAACCAAAATGCCCAGGAACAACGTACCACTCCCACAAAAGGGGTAAGCATACTGGACGTGATAATCAGAAAAATGTGGACTGGATGGCAAGATGAGAAGTGTATCCCTCACTGGTAAGACCAGACCATAGAGTAATCACACTGGATATACACATCCCGACCCCAGTCCCTGGCCAGAATACTACAGTGAAAAACATGTGTAAAGCATAGGTTGCACCCCTCCAAACCGATGTGGAATCCACGAAAGGCCCTGTGCAAGTGCAGAATATGGGACACACCACAGAACATGTTATACAGGCATTCCTTGAACACAGCCAGGAATGCTTGGAGTATGCAATCACAAATAACAACAAGACACAATGCCATACACGCAGGCATCTGGCATGCTGGACTCCAGCCATTACCAAACCAAGCAAGAGAATGAGGAAGCTACCACATGATAGAGCAAACATAAAAAGGGAAGTAATCACTGATCAGTAGTATGGCAATAACATATGTCCACACATACAATCCACTAAGGCCAGCCACAACAAGTAGAATCTGTGAATCCAGAGTCAATGTGACACCTGTCCCAAGTACACAGACAACCACAACTCCCCCCAATAAATACAAATATATGTGATAGATGCAACCATGTATCCAAACCGGAGGCTGAGCTCCCCCAACTCAGTACTGTCAAAACTAGTCAGGAGGAGAAGGTAACCACATACACCACAAACCCAGTCCCACATTGACCTACCACACCTGTAAACCAAACACATAAACACAGAAAAACATTCCCGGAGGCCCTAATTACAAACACACCACAACAACAGAAGCCTCCAAAGCAGATCCCAAGCAACCACAACCTCCAAACATAGCACATGCAACACATAGTACACAAAGCTGGTGTGCCAAACAGTCACAGGCCAGAAGGAGAAACAACATGCCTGATACAGTTGTAATAGGTGTCTGTATAGGCAGACACACTGCTGTCCCACTCACCAGACTGAACAAGGGAAAGGGTACAGTAAGCTGCCTGTAGGCTGCCACAATATGCCACATAACACAAGTACGCAGGTCACCCCAATGCAAGCAGAAATATGATGCACTCAATGTCCATGCTGGTGTGAATGACCTGAGATGTACCTCCCTGGACTACATGAAAAGAGACATGGATGAGCTCTCTGAGTATGTACCCCAGGCCAGTATGACACTGGCCGTGTGCAGCATTCAACCCTCACCAAGAATGATGCTACAGTACAAACACAAAATGATCATCTTTAACAGGTGGCACAGTTACAGCTGTCAGTCCAAGAGGGTCTAATGTCTGTCTGCTTGAGATGTCATGCATGACAAGCCATGCTGCTGTTCCAGGGATGGCTTGCACCTGTTACCCCTGTGCGTCTGGATACTGGATAAGGCCTTTGCCACCTCCATAGAGCCGTATGTAGGCAAGGCCAAAACGACTACCCACCACCCTAGAAAACATAAGTGGTAAGAAACATAAGGGTAATGCTGACCAATGCCAGATGTGTAAACTGCAATATGCATGCCCCTGAGGCACTTCCCAGTATGGAGAACATCGATGTCTGTGCAGTGACAGAAGCCTGCTGCAAGCCTAGTGATAGCACAGCAGCACTACCAGGTTATACCACATATCATGCGTTATGGCCCCAACACCTGGACCAAAACATCAATGGAGGGGGAGTATCCATATGCAGCACAGACACCCATACGGCCAGTTAACTGACAATGCACAAAGCAGCGGAGACCACCCATGTGCACCTAAGTGTAGTCAAAACTGCTGTACAGTCTGCAGCATGCGACAGACCACACTCTCACACACAAGAACTCCACCCAGACATCCTGAAGACACTGGACAGTATGAATGTCCCACCAAATACCAGACAAGGTACTCACAAATTACCACATAGGTGGTAAACCATTATGTATGCAAGGAGTAATCAGGGACCTAGGGACACAAGTCGACAGTAATCTGTCATGTGACTCACACAATGCCAATGTGGCTAGGAAGATTGTCGATACTGGACACCGTATCATGAAATGATTCACATCTACATCAACAGAGGTCACTGTGCCTCTGTACTGTTCCCTTATCACACCCATAATCTAGTACAATGACTCATATGGGATGTACCATACGTGACACCTGCAGCGGTTCGGAAGACCTCAAAGGTACCCCACCAAGAGGATAAAGGGTGTCAAATATATGTCATATGCTGCTTGGCTGTAGACACCCCAGCTGAATGCAATCACAGACTGCCTACACAGAGGCATTGTATGTCTGTTGTACAAGGCCATGTCCAACACAGGAGTAATGGACATGCTCCACCACAGGAAATCAAAGTCATTGGAGCTGTGACAGTGACAGATGTCAGCCTCAACACATAATAAAATAGGATGTGCTGGAGGGACAGATACATAACCCAGAGGCTCCCCACACCCAGAAACAGGATCCCAATCCATGTTAGGCAGACCCCCTCACTGACACCCCTCAACAGGAATATTGCCAAGTGGATGGATGATTGTGCATGTATACTGGGGGTCTTCACTGTGTCACAACCAGACAGAGGCACAGTAAATAAAATCATAAATGGCCATAATAGTCACATAGCAAGGGGCGGCGAAAGACACACACACTCTGGCTTGGCTTACTAATGCCCTAGGGTGGATAGCCTAGTATGAACCCATGAACCTATGAAGATACAAATTGTACAGGACACTAAGGAGAATCACAAGGCTTACTTAACTGATGGTAGGAACCATGTTGGGAATCCACAGATATGCTCCGAATCACACAGATATTACAAACAACATACCAAACACACACACATATTGCCAACATACGACCTGACAGGTGCAGTGCAAACCCCCCCCAGAATGCAAAATATCTATCCCAGCAGACTGCTGGTCCCCTGACATTGCAGATGCTGAGGTAACAGCCATCATCTGCAAAGCAAAACACACAGCAGCAAAGGTATGTGATGGTGTCCTGGGCTCCAAGAATAATGGAATGCCAAATCACACTACTGCCCAATGTCAGCCTTACCACAGGATATGTACCCAAAGAGCAGTGTACAACAACAGTGGTCCTTCACAACAAAGGTGTTGCCTGAATGTATACTGCAAACTACCACCCCAGGATCCTGACAACCTTGGTCTGCAAAGCTATGGAAAGGATCAGTATGTACCGCAGACATAAAGCTATCGTGGACCTACTGATACTGGACCCTACACAGTGTGGCTGTCGTAACTGCAGATCCTGCCCCTAAACATGTTTGACCCATTTGAAGCAGTCATTAAGGTCATTGATGAGGGCAATGTGGTCCACACAGTGTAGCTGGACCGTGCATATGCTTCTAGACAATACCCTACGAGTTCAGTATGGATATGTTCACCAGCTTAAATATATACCCCTATGTCAGTAGAGGGGTTGCAGACCAGACCGAGGACAGAACCGACATGGTCAGACATGCTGCATCCATGTCAGACTACAAAGGAGATATGAGTGGCATCCTACAAGGCTTGGTCCTGTGCCCCCCCCTGTTCTGTATATATGTCCCATAGGTATAGGCCAACATGGAAGGACTGTGACTGAACATGTATGCAGAGGAGTACAAACAGCCCACCATATCCAACCCCCATCTGACACAAGCAACCCACAAAAGGGCCACCTACAAACAGACAACTGGAGCCATAGCCATGTTAGCAAGCTAATTGCAGAACTGTGGATAGACAACCACCATGGATATACAGTAAGTGCCCACAAATTACCACACAGGTGCTAACCCATTACGTACCTAACATGTAATGAGAGACCTGGGGACACAAGGTGATAGATATCTTGCACTGGACAAACATGTGGCTATATTGTTTGCAGAAACATGCCATATACCCACCCAATCATGAAGGTTGTCAGATGTAGATAAGGGGAGGTCACTGTGGCTCTGCAGTCATTCTTCATCAGCGTCACAATTGACTACAATAGCCCCTGTGGGATATACCTCAGCAGACACCTCCATCAACTGTAAAGTCCACAACAGTACCCCACCAGGAGTAGCAAAGAGCATGAACAGATGCCATGTGTTGCCTGAGTAAACAAACTGCAGACCCACACACTGCCATACTGCCCAGCTGCAGGCAAGCTGTGCCTGATGTATGAAGCCATGTCCAACCTGGAATCAATGAACATGCTGCACCTTGTACAATCTGAATGGCAGTGAGCTATGCACATGAGAGACCTGAACCCCAGCACTGACATACATAGGACAAGCTGTACAGAATGATCCATAACACAGAAGGCACCCCCACTCTTGAGTAGACTCGCGGTACAGGTTAGCCAGAGAGTCACCTATCGACACCCTCAAGAGGAATCCCGATGAGTGGATGGGAGATGGTAGGTTAACCCTGGGTATCACTGTTATGTCAGAGGTAGACGGAGGCACAGTATACCAACCATGACATATGTCATGGCAAACTCCAGTTACAATGTGTGTCGAAGGACAAACACACCCTGTGACTAGCATCAGAAATGGCCTAGGGAACATCGCTAGTGTTTGCCAATGTCCACCTATGTTGTGGAATACACTACCAATGTTGGACGAGCCTGGTGTAGGTAGTCCATATCTGAACATAATGCAACATGGTCATATGTGCACAACTGGCCCCTACACAGTCTGTTGTGCACACTATGAAGATGTCAAGCAGTGATAGGACTAAAGCCCAGGATACTGTCCACCACAGTGAAAGTACTGAACCAGTACACTATACGGTACTACAGTGTTAGGTCATTATGAAAGTATGTTGACAACTGTCTGCAAAGTATCCCATGCAATCCCTGCAGGCACAGTATAATCCCTGTTGTGGCAGACACAAAGCAGTTGGCCAGTTAGTACACAACATGACACCCAACGCATAACCATAAACGTGAGGTATTGTTGAAGTTCACACACACCCAAATATGTGGTGGACTTCAGAGTGCAACATATGGAAAACTCACACTGGGCATGCTCGCACACTTTGATAAATGAGGCATATGTCAGACAACATGCCATGGAAAGGCTGAACTGGGCATGCTCACACACTTAGGCCATATCTCCGTTTAGCAGTTGGCCACACATATCTGGTATTTGTACATGTCATTCCAGGAACCGACCACAACACAGCAATCTGCCCAGTGCACACAATAAATGACTACAGAGACATAAGTGATATAGTGGATCGCCATCATATGCAAACATCTTCCACAGATACACAAGTTGGTCATAGGAACAGGGAATGCTATGGCAATAAAGACCTGCAAACAGTAGAACAGCACAACAAATATTGTGCATCTGATAATTGAACATATGGGTGTAGAGGTCAATACTAGGCTTGTTGCCCTAGAGAATGACAGCTCAGCCAGAGTGTGCTTGGCATCTGCATCCCCAGTACAGTAGGCTACTGTGCCACTGTAAAGTAGGTCACATAAGGCAACGTGTGAGGCTAGTGAGCTGTGCCTCTGTCAAGCAGGGGCACAGTGGAGATCCCAGGGTTTGAATGTGCTAAGCCACAGCCATGTTGTTGGTGTGAGCTGGAAGAGGGTTGCAGAGGATCCCTAACAGTAAGTGGCCATCAATAACAGACTGAGGGGAGCCCTATCTGCATTGTCTGGACAATTCCACTGTCAACATTGTGTTGTGATGATTATGTGGGAATGAAGTGTCGTGCCGGAACTGTTCACAGATGTCCTCCCTCTGTGGGCTACAGCTCTGCAATGTATTAGCTCACTCTGTCTGTTGGACGGCTCATATATGGCTGGCGTACACCTGACAGGTGTTTTGTTGTGGAGCAGTCATGGGTATATGTGGGATAGCATGATCAATGCAAACCGTACACATGCTCATAGAATGCAATTGTCAAGGATTATGCTGAGTGGCCAGTATAGTCTCCCAGCATGGGTCCTTTGAAGTCGGCCACCCCAGTCTTCACAAGTGTAGAGTCTGCTTGTGCTAAATACAGTTTGTGTGCAGTGACAACCTTGCCTGGGGGTGGGGATGGGATATGGATGTCCAGGGAAAGGTGGGTATGGTCAGATATCAACAATGGTGGTCTACCTCTAGTGTGGAACAGTGAGTACCCATGTTGCAGATGGACAGGTGCAATATGTATTCCCCCATGTGGCTGTGGTGTGTGGTTCTGCCATAGCACATGGACCCACAAATTGTAATGACTGTAGGGTAAAGTGTTAGAGGCCTGAGTAGTTCTCACACACAATATGCCTGTACCTGATGTTAACAACTGGAATGGTGTATGTGAACACCTGCATATCCCGGCACTGTTCCCAGGGAAGCTAAGTGTGTGTCCTGGATGTGGGTGTGGTGTTCTGGACTGGTTGTGTTGTGTGTTACAGGTCCTGTGGTCACGAAGCATGGTATAGAACATAACCTGCCAGTGCGATGTGCATATCTGACCCTGATGTAGGTGGCTGCAAATGCATATATATGTTATCCCCCACCTGACAGGTAGTACTAGATGTACATAACTCTGTAGAAATAAAGATGTCAGCACCCTATAAATACTGCAGGTGCAGACCAGATGCCTAGTAATTCGGTTAGCGTGCTCTGCTAATGCATCTCCCTCAAGTGTCATAATATAGGTAGGTAGGAGTTCGAACCATGCAATTGCTTAGTGTGTGTGTGTGTGTGTGTGTGTGTGTGTGTGTGTGTGTGTGTGTGTGTGTGTGTGTGTGTGTGTGTGTGTGTGTGTGGGGTTGATGTGTGTGCAAGTCTGTGTGAGTAAGATGTCCCTTTTGGCAACTGCGAAAGCACTCTACAGGATGCACATTCCCCTATCTCAGCACGGATGATGACAGCACCCTATAAGAACAGCAGGAGAAGGGAAACCTCCCAGTAATTCGAATAGCGCGCTCCGCTAATGTGTCTGTCATGAGTGTCGTAACATAGTTAGGTAGGGGCTTGAATCCTGCAACTTCCCAGTGTGTGTGCAAGTCGGTGTGAGGGCGATGTCCCTTTCGGCAACTGTGAAAGCACTCTACAGGATGCACATTCCCCTATCTCAGCACGGATGATGACAGCACCCTATAAGTACAGCAGGACAATAGAAACCTCCCAGTAATTCGAATAGCGCGCTCTGCTAATGCATCTGTCACGAGTGTCATAACATAGTTAGGTAGGGGTTTGAATCCTGCAACTTCCCAGTGTGTGTGGAGGGGGGTTAGTGTGTGTGCAAGTCGGTGTGAGGGCGATGTCCCTTTCGGCAACTGTGAAAGCACTCTACAGGATGCACATTCCCCTATCTCAGCACGGATGATGACAGCACCCTATAAGTACAGCAGGAGAATAGAAACCTCCCAGTAATTTGAATAGCGCGCTCCGCTAATGCGTCTGTCACGAGTGTCATAACATAGTTAGGTAGGGGTTTGAATCCTGCAACTGCCCAGTTTGTGTGGAGGGGGTTTAGTGTGTGTGCAAGTCTGTGTAAGGGAGATGTCCCTTTTGGCAACTGTGAAAGCACTCTACAGGATGCACATTCCTAGAGTGCACATTCCCCTATCTCAGCACGGATGATGTCAGCACCCTATAAGTACAGCAGGAGAAGGGAAACCTCCCAGTAATTCGAATAGCGCGCTCTGCTAATGCATCTGTCACGAGTATCATAACATAGTTAGGTAGGGGTTTGAATCCTCCAACTGCCCAGGGTGTGTGCAAGTCTGTGTGAGGGAGATGTCCCTTTTGACAACTGTGAAAGTACTCTACAGGATGCACATTCCCCTATCTCAGCACGGATGATGACAGCGCCCTATAAGTACAGCAGGAGAAGGGAAACCTCCCAGTAATTCAAATAGCACGCTCTGCTAATGCGTCTGTCATGAGTGTCTTAACATTATTACGTAGGGGTTTTAATCCTGCAACTGCCCAGTGTGTATGGAGGGGGGTTAGTGTGTGTGTGCAAGTCTGTGTGAAGAAGATGTCCCTTTTGGCAACTGTAAAAGCACTCTACAGGATGCACATTCCCCTATCTCAGCACGGATGATGTCAGCACCCTATAAGTATAGCAGGAGAAGGGAAATCTCCCAGTAATTTGAATAGCGTGCTCTGCTAATGTGTCTGTCACGAGTGTCATAACATAGTTAGGGAGAGGTTTGAATCCTGCTTGCCCAGTGTGTGTGGAGGGAGGTTAGTGTGTGTGCAAGTCTGTATGAAGGAGATGTCCCTTTTGGCAACTGTGAAAGCACTCTACAGAATGCACATTCTCCTATCTCAGCACGGATGATGTCAGCACCCTATAAGTACAGCAGGAGAAGGGAAACCTCCCAATAATTCAAATAGCGCACTCCGCTAATGCGTCTGTCATGAGTGTCATAACATAGTTAGGTAGGGGTTTAAATCCTGCAACTGCCCAGTGTGTGTGGAGGGGGATTAGTGTGTGTGCGAGTCTGGGTGAGGGAGATGTCCCTTTTGGCAACTGTGAAAGCACTCTACAGGATGCACATTCCCCTATCTCAGCATGGATGATGTCAGCACCCTATATGTACAGCAGGAGAAGGGAAACCTCCCAGTAATTCGAATAGTGCATTCCGCTAATGCGTCTCTCTCAAGTGTCATAATATAGTTAGGTAGGAGTTTGAAACCTGCAAATGGGGAGTTTGTGTGTGTGCAATTCTGTATGAAAAACATGTGCTTTTTTGCAATTAGGAGATCACACTACATGATGCACATTACCCTTTCCAAACAGTGATGATGTCAGCACCCTATACATACAGCTGGAGAGGAAACACCCTCCAGTAATCTGAATAGCGAAGTCTGCTACAGCATCACTCTCAAGTGTCATAATATAGTTAGGTAGGGGTTTGAAACCTGCAAATGGCAAGTGTGTGTGTGTGTTTGGATGTGGGGAGTTTCTGTGTGTGTAATTCTGTATGACAAACATGTAAGTTTTGGCAATCAGGAGATCACACTACCTGATGCACATTACCCTTTCAAAATACTAATGATGTCAGCACCCTATAAGTACAGCCAGAGAAGAGGAACCTCCTAGTAATCCAAATAGTGCGCTTCACTAATGCGTCTCTCTCACGTGTCGTGACTTAGTTAGGTAGGGGTATGAATCCTGCAAATGGCAAGTGTGTGTGGGGGTAGTAGGGTGTGTGTAAATGCAAGTGTGAGGGAACAGATCCTTTTGGCAAATACGACAATACACCAGATGCTGCATATTCCCCCAGTAAACACAGGGAATGTCACCACACTATCAGCACAGCCAAACAGGGCTAGTTGGCCAGTAATGCCAATAGTGCGCTCTGCTACTGGGTCTATTAACATTGTCAGAGTACAGATAGGTATGTTTTGGTAACCCACAACTGCCACGTGTGGTTGTGTCACACATTATGACCTTGTGTGGGTCTTTGTGCATAACAATGCATGCCATTGCCTAAACCAGCAATGGCAATGCACACATGATGTATGTGTGTGTCACATACACATAAATACCTGTGACCTGCAGTAGTTACCATGTCTGACACATGCCTCGTGTGGATAAATGGTATTTGCAATGCATAACAATATGACTGTGTCTTACTGTGCAGGGGCCGCACGCGGTGTGTGTCTATACAGTGTGGGTGTATATGGTAAAATACCTGCAGCAGGGGATACACATCTGGTCTGGGCCATATAGTCTACATGTAGTCGATGTACAGGTGCTGCATGTTCCCACCTGTTGTGGGAGTGGTAACATGTCATTCCACTGCAATTTAGTGACCACATGCTGGGAACCCTTCAACTAGTGTGTTGTAGCTACAGTAATGCTCACGCACAATGTTTGGCTGGATGCAGTCCAGCCATATAAAGACAGTTCTTGAGACTTGCATATTGCCAGTGTTGTTATGGAGAATAGGTGGGTTTCCTGTGTATGGGAGGATTGTGTGTGCCAGGCTATGAACCAGACGGCTGTCCGACACACTGTTAGCTGCACATGAATAGGCCCTGATGCTTTGTGCTGTGCCAACAACCTGGAGGTGTGTGTATCTGTGGTGCCTTGGGATACCACCCCCCTGTCCAGTGTTACATGTGTAGGGGACGACAGGCATGGTATGAGGTATAACCTGGCAGTGATGGGTTGCACCTGTGAGCCGTGAATCAGGACTCTGGTACTGCACAGACATTGCAGTTCACCATGCTGAGGACAGTGTCCAGTGCATGCATCTTGCAGTGTACACTGCTGGTGTTGTGTAGCATCACTGTTAGTGTCCTATCCTGTGTGATACCTGCGGAGGTGGCTATGTAAGTTGTGTCCTGCAGCATAACGCAGTATGTGTGTATCAAGGTGCTTCGCCAATATACATTGGGCCATGGGTGTCACGTGCAAGCTGCCCCTCGCACATCATTGTGGCTTCCATAGCATGTAAGCACACATTGACAGCCAGTGGATACCCTATGAATGACATTGGAGACTGAGCAGAATGTAGACAAAGAACACCTTTCCTACATATAGTGGTAGCATACCTGGTGAGGGTATGATGGCAACCAAGATCAGGCTCATACTGGCCCGTGCCACATGCTGAGAGATCCCTTCTATGTTCCCTATCATGTAGTCCAGGGTGGTATGTCTCAGGTCATCCATAGTGGCATAGTCAATGACTGAGTCATATGTGTCCATGCCTCTGACTGACCTGTATGCATGTGTTTTGTGGTGGACCATAGTGCCCCAGAGGCATATCACTGTGACCTTCACCATGTACAGCCTGTTGAGTGGGACCCCACTGCAGCAGCCAAGAGAGGTACCTGACACATCTGTAGCAGGTGTGTTATGTAGCCCTTCAGGCTGTGAGTGTGTGGCACATGGGATGTGTGTGCCATGTGTGGCATGTGATCTGTTCTGATGTAACATATGCCTGTGTGCCAGCTGCGGAGGTGTGTGATGCTCAGGCAGGATGCTATTCTGAGTCCCCACGTATGCCTCAGTGTGTTCAGCTTGCTGTCAGTGTGTGTCTATGTCTGACTGGTATTGTAGTCACTGTAGTATGACATGCCACCTGACAGGGTATGGCATTACTGGGTTCAGAGTGCTCAGTACCCAGATTGGCTATGTGGTGGCATCCCACACATGTGTTGTACGTTTCTGGCCAAGGGTGATGGTTGACTGCATACATGTGGCAGCTGTGACATTGCCACATGACTCACATAAACCACAACTGGACCATAGAGTTGATTAACAGGTTACCTTTGCACATGCTACCCTAGTAGTGTGATTGCCATGGTGAGTACCAACAGATAGGGCCAATGGGGAGCAACATACTGAAGGTGTGTATGTGTGGGTGTACTGCTACTGTTTCATAGCACTGGCATATATGACTGCACACATGGGTAAATGCCAGGTAAGACATGTGCAATGTGTCACAGGCAACGTACATGCGAACAGGACAGTGACGTTCTGTCATGTGTAAACTTGACATACATATCGTACGCTATGCAGATGTCACTAGGAGTCCACAGAAGCACTGTAACTCTGCATTGCAGGTGGAAGCAGTGTTCCAGGGAACCCCAAGTGAACATGCATGCAAACAAAGCTACAGTAAGCAGGGCTGGAAGTAGTCCATTGTACAACAAAGAAGGGGTAACACTAACAGTAGGTAACAGTGCAAATATGTAGGCACTATCAACATGTACCCAGGAATGCACAGCGCAGATGCCCATGGTAGAACTGATATTATGTCATAGTTAATTGTGATTTGGATTACATTGGTACTGCACACATATCAACATGCGCAAACATCCACATTGCATACTCATTGTGGGCAACTTGCCACCATTACTGTACATGTCCATCATTGCATATCACTACTTGCATTAGCTTCCCCCCTGTGCTACCCATGTATGTGGCTATCTGTTGACATCCATACCACTGGTATGCAATTATGTGCAGCTATTACACTTTGGTACGTACTATGGGTGCAGATAACAATTCATGACAGTCATATGGTTACTGCATCAGGCATGCTGGGATATACACACAGTCATATCAGCACACTGTACTGTTACCAACATAATACTACTAATACACTTCTATGTAGTCACCCTGTGCATCAGCAACATGTTTACCTGTTCCTGCACTGATGTTGGAGATTGCAGGAGGTAGCACAGTTTCATCATATGCACAGGGTGTGAATTAGGTATGCTTGAGTCTGCCACTGATACCACCAATTGACATGTGTGTGTATGTGTGTTGGTGAGGGTCAGCAGTACAGGGTGGGGCACTGTTGGTGCAGTGTGTGCATGTATGTGGTAGCCCTAGGTGTTAACATTTCGCATGTGTGTATGCACGCACACAGTTCCACCTCATGGCTGCCATATACAGGGGTTTGTGGACAGCCACAGACTGCACCTGGCAGGTCATACAGATCAATGTCTGTGGGCATGGACATGGTACCTGTGCCTGGCAGGGGTTCTACGGACCATATCCGGTACTAAGCCAGACTGGGTACTGTCATCAGAAGCGAGAGTGTGTTGACTGGACACAGGTCCCTGTTGGGACTGTCCAGAGCCATGTGCACGTGGTCTCCTGGGGCGTTCCGATGACAGCACAGACCCAGCATTGCTGGGGCTGCTGCTGGCACTATGGGGGTGTGCGCGGGCCTGTTGTCGTCCGCGCCGACTGCCAGCTGCTGCTGTTGCTGGCATACGGCCACGTCGACGCCGCAACCGCCCACCATTGCCCTGGCTCATGGACATTTGGTTGTGGAACTGCTGTAATATGTCCCCACAACGTCTGTCTATGACATCGGTGAAATTACGGATAGCATCCGCAATGTCATGCATACTGTCAGTCATGGCTGTGCGACATGCTCTCAGCTCCCTCAGACCCTGTCTGGTGTACCTTTCCATACGCGACTGTACCTGCATGACAGCCCGAAACATAGCTGAGGTTGACAGACCTCTTTGGGCACATCTGCCAGAGGCAGTACACCCATGGATGCTCCCACGAGAACCCATGGGCAACTGTCTGTGTGGTACCATTGCAGGAACCTGCCCATGGCTGCTGTGTGGGGAAGCATGTGCCACAGATACCACATTACTCTGGTTAATGCCCACTGTATCCTGTCCATCACCTAGGGACAATGGTGACAAAGGATGTACTGGCAGGATGACTGTGCGCAATGATGGGGTTGACAGCTGTGTACTGTCAATTGGCTGTCCAATGGCGGACCCTGACACACCTTCCTGTACCATTACACAGATATCATCATTACCAGTACCTGTGGCACCAGATTCAGGTTCCCTGCTGCAGGACACCAGAGCAGCACCAGAACCTGTGGGAGGAAGACAGGAAACACAGTTTACAGTGTCCACACAATGTTACCAGTGATGCACTTATGCACACATGCACACATGCACACATGCACACATGGACACATGCACACATGGACACATGCACACGTGGACACATGCACACATGCACACATGCACACATGCACACGTGGACACGTGTACACAGGCACACATGCACACATGCACACATGCACACCCCGCAGTATACACACAGAGCACTACTGAGTTACACTAGTATTACTAGCACTATCTGGACTATTATAGGTATTGTTAAACACACTTACCAGCATGGATGGCCTGCCTTGCTGTAACCCCAGAGGGACCTGCAGAAATGAGGAGATTAATGTCAGTGGGCACAACTGTGCCATTGATACTGCATATGATACAGTGCAGTAGTACACCAGTTGCCTTTCACATGTCAGCTGCTGATATTGCCAATATCACACATGCACAATTACATACTATGTTGACAGCTACATACCACAGACACACCTTACACATGCATAAACTAACAGTGTACAGAACAGTCAAGTGTACATATGGCATATTACCTGCATGCTCCATGTTGTGCTGCTGTGTGGATCCAGCCTCCATCATGATGCAGGTGTATTGCTGTTGCTGTTCCGGGGCTGGAGCCACAACACTTAGGAGTAGCCCCTCCAGTCTGGTGAGAGGGGATGTGTGGCCACCCCACCTCCTGTGGCAACCTGTTGCCTGTGGATATCCGACGCACGCTGACGGACATTTCTGATTAAATCACTGCAGTGATGTTATACCTGCTCATATGTCCTATTATGCGTGCCAATGTCATTTACCCTACGGACAAGGTCCTGCCACAGTGCAGCCCTCTCCTGCTGATTCTGGCTGGTGTGGGAAAACAGTATGTCATACTCTCGCACCAGACTCTGGTGTATCTCCTCATCTTCCGCTGCAGAGTAGGCGGAATTACGCTGATGCGCCATCTCCCTGGAAGAGAACACAAACAGGATATCAGCAGACTATGTCAGCAATATATGGCACACATACTATACATGATACTCAAGTGTAGTGATATACTACTACTCCCATATGTTGCATGTGTGTGTCTCATGGTGGATACACAAGTACATGGCCAGATATCAGTGCTCAGCCAACACCTGTGCAACAATACCTGCCACATTCCATACAACATAGTAGCATGCCCCATCGGTCAGCAGACTGTGACAGGTCCAAGGCACAACCTCACTCTGGGGGTTCATACCAAGGTACTGTATGTGGAATGTCATCCACTAGTGTGATGTGGACACAAGTTACTCGGCCTGGATATACATATCCCACCACCACCACCAGCACAGTAGACTACTTTGATATGTATATGATTAGACAGTTATTCACTTGTTAGGACTGAGATGGTATCCATGCAGCCCACTGGGCCAGTGGAAGCCACAACCCACACTGCTGACCCCTTTGCGAATGCTTACCACGGGCATCCCACAGATTTCATGGAACTTGCACACACATTTCTAACCCAGACCCTATGCACAAAGGTTAGGCATCCTGTCCGGTGGACCCCAGCCAGAGGCAGATTGTATAACAATAGCAGGAGGCTACTGCAGGACAGAGCAGATTCACATTAAGGGAAGGCATCTGTGGTCAGCACTGGTAATACGCTACGGTCTCTCATAACAACGGCCACGGCCTACTCTGGGAGGGAAATGGCCACAAACACTATATATAACGACAAGGCCTTCTTCAGTTATGTTACGCATATGGACCAAATGCCTCAGATATGCTCTGAGTTAATACACACCTACTTAACATTCACCGAACACACAGATATTGGCAACATTCTTGCAGACAGGTTCGGTGCATGTATCCCCCATCCTTCTCCCCCACAAGTAGTAATACTTATCACAGCTGAATGTAACCTCCCTATCATCTCACATGTCCAGGTGAGGGCCACCCTCAGCAAAGCAGAACACACAGCATCACTGTGACCTGATGGTATCCCTGGATGTGTGCTACGTGCACTCCAAGAGGACATACAACCGCATATAAGACTGATATTTAACCTTGGCCGTACTACAGGATATGTACCTGAACTCTGGCATACAGCAACAGTGGTCCCACACCACTAAGGAGGCACCTCTACTTACCCTGGGAACTACCGCATCATAAGCATAACCGGCCTGGTCTGCTAAGCTATGGAATTATTCAGTATGGGACGCATATACAGCGATATTGGGTACCTGCAGACACTTGTTCCCGGCCAGTTTGCCTTTGTGATGGGCTGATCCTGCCTTTTGAACCTGGATGACCTTTCAAAACAGTCACTACAGCCATTTATGAGGGCAACGCACAGACAACTGCTGCCGGGATCATGGCTTAACACTGACTGACATGTAATGTATAGTCATCCCCTTTTGGTTGAACTACGTACACACAACATATCACATGGACATACCTATAGATACAGACCTATGACACATTTGGAGGGTTCACAGTATGCAGACTATTAACCTGGGTTTGTCGCAGCTGGTTGCGTTACCACTACTTCTGCTTTCTGCTGCTGCTGGCACGGCTTGCTACTGTCACTGCTGACAGCTTAGACTCAGTGTGTAGCGTATGTATTTTTTTTTTCTCTCACTCTCTGTCTCTGTCTCTGTCTGTCTCTCTCCCTCTGTCTGCTTCCAGACAGTGCAATGAATGTATTGCATGTGTGGAGTGTTAGTACAGGATGCTTTTGTAAGTATCTGCATAGGTCCATGTGATGGCTTCTGCACCAATTGTAAGCCAGCATTTGCTAATTGCATGCAGCCAGTTGTGTACTGATTGCAGTTCTCACTGTGATTTCAGGACAGTGCTATAAAAGGGTATGTGAGATAGGCATTGCCCTTTCAGATTGTAAGGGTGGGGACCATGCTGGTATGCTGTGGACACTGTTCTGTGAGTGTAAAGGTTAGTATCTCTCTCATGATTCAGGCTGTGTTGTAGATTCAAATTTCTCCATTCCTCTCTCCTGTTCCCTGTAGTAAGTGTGTATGCACAATGACACCTACAACTATATATATATATATATATATATATATATATATATATATATATATGTAAATATACATACATTTATATATGTACATTAACTGACATTATTACCTACTAGCTACCAAATAGCATGGCTGTTTCTGTTCACACACTACTATTATGGAAATCCACTAGTTTTGACAGTAATTCTAAATGACATGCTTTGTGTACTACACATCCTATATTCCCTTTACAGTCATTCCTACTATTACATGATATAATTATTTTAGCACACTGTTCTTGTATAAGAGTCATGGCTTAGGGGTAGGTTATGCAGACTATTGTTTCCAAGGTCCTGGGTTTGGGACTGACAGTGGGATTTTATTTTGCTTTTGAACTGACTACAGGACCTGTCAATCAGAGTGACTAAGGCACTTTTAAGCAGTTGTAACCGGGTTAGCGCTGGTTTGCGCGGAGCTCACGCATGCGCACTGGCGTTTAGCTCCGCACACACCCGCTTACAACCGCTTAACAGTGCTTAGTCTGGCGCACACCCGCGCTATTTTCTTTGAAAGAAATGAAAACGGGGAGACAGGAAAGTGGTGAAAAAGGGGTCACAAAGAGGGTAAGACAGTAGGGAAACAAGCTTGGGATTTGCAGGAGAGATGTAGGTAAGGCCCATAGCTGCCCATTTCTTCATCAGCAACAGCTGTGCATATGTATCTAATTTGGTGTGACATTTGAAACCTTCCACCGCTGAGAGAGGTGTCAGGACAACAATAATACTTGTTGTACAGCCAGTTGTAATTGATAGTTTCCATGTCCAGCAGACATGTGTGTGGAATGGGCAGCTATGTATGGGGCGTAATTTTTTTGTGGGTACAGAGTGCCCTTTTTTTTTTCAGGTGAGAGTGGTATGTCAGGTGAAGGAAGTCGGTATAGCTGGGGCGGTAGGTTGGGTAGGTCAACAGACAAGACAAACAAGACACATACAGGGGAGGTGTATAACACATGTGGGGGGGGTTACACAATTGACGGGGACGGAGGTTTGGATATCCAGAGCCCATGAGCCCACAGATGGCAACAGTGGAACTGATATCCCCACCCATGGGCAGTTGCCACTGTTCCTTCACTGCCCAGGATGGGGCTGTGCTGGGGGCTGTGTAGGCCGATCAAGAGGCATGCCCGTAAGTTGTGCCACCTGTGCCTCAAACTGGCATAGGGGCCCAAGAACAGAGTCCCGGATCTCCCTACGCACCACAGTCCGGACGCTATGGAGGGTGAGTGGTGGTTCTCTTCCGGCCACGCTTGCAGAGGGGGGACAGGCCCCATCTCCTGCAGCGCTTCCACCCGCAGGTGGCACAGGGCCACCGGAGGAGGGACCAGACTGGGCACTAGTGCCAGGTGCACTCGCCAGCTGAGGTGGGAGAGGTGGGTCCGCTGGAACCCGCCTTCCCTGTCGTCCTATGTTTTGCATTATGTCATGACAGTTTGGGTTAGTAACATACAATACCATTCGCAATTAGTTGTAACAGCATGCATTAGTATTCCCATTAACCAAACACCCAGATATTCACACCATTGAACAGCGAGCATAACACATGCATAATTTGAACAGCAATACACAGTCCAACAACATGCAGGGCTGATTGATGGCAACAGGCCATCAGGTTTGGATATATGAACAGGGCAGATGCATCAACGGACATGCAAATATTTATGACCCAACAGGACAAATGTCCAGGGGTGTTAATTGTGATTGCACATACCATTTTCACGTGGAATGGGTTATATGTGGTTATAGGGTGGGGTGAAGAAAATAATATTAACACCTTCGAATACCAATACATATGCTGTACATTTCTAATAGCTGCACATATATACACACTACTGTTCTAACTACAGTTTCCTATATGATAACTACTTCAATTTGGTGATAGGACTGTTACTGCTACATCAATATACATTTTATTGTTCTTCATACACATTCATATCTGGCTTTGTTCAGCTACATCATCCTGCTACATTTGCTTTAAATATCTATTGACAACTGTGGATGTTTGGTATGTCAGACAATCATACTATCTGCATACTGCAGACTGCGAGCAACATATCCAGATTTTGGGATACACATTCCAGCTGCAGCAACACTTTGAACAGATTTCGCTGTTTGGTTTTGCTTCTCACATGCATTTCATTCTGTACTGACTACAGTATACTTTATTCAGGGGTTATTACTACTTTATTGGTGGATTCATAACACTTTCTCACACTCTCTCACTTGTTTCCATTTTACTATTCAGGATGGTACTTACTTCTAGGCTTTATTGACATGTTTTATCTGTAGTTATTACAATCCTTTCCAGCAGTCTCACTTGTGTCATGTTTCAGTATTTCAACAGGGGTATATTTCACACATGTGATTTTCTCATCTTCTGCAGCTGTACTTTTCAGCCTGCTGCTGGTTGTGTACTTATATTACAGGTGGGGCATCTTTATTTCAGACTTTATTTCAGACATTTTAATTTTTCTGTTTGGATTACAGACTGCAACACACTTTTGTAATCAAGCAATACTTGCAAACACTCTTACACTTGTTACTTGCACATTCTATTTCTTAGTGACTACACTGCACTCTTTTGCTAACTGTCATACTTTTATATTTCTTTACAGTTACTGGGAGAGAATTACTGACCTGCCTGGTGGCGCGACCGCACCAGCCTATCACCGTAGGCTCTGCGGTTCGCAGAATGGACACCTGCAGCTGTAATATAAATGAAGTAATATTGGAATACACATCTCCATAATATCAGCTAGTTTAATTTCTTACATACATAATTACATGTAACTTACTCAGTAGTGGGGCTTTGGGCATTTGCCGGGCCTCCTGGATCCAAAGGTTCAATTGGTCCTGCTTGCATCTCTTCAGGTCCGCATGGTGGTGACGAACCTGCTCACCAGTCCTTGGAATCCTTGTGGCACTGGTGAGATCATGAGCCAACCGGTCCCACGCCTCAGCCCTATATGCTCCCCATAGGACCTGGCCCTGCATGAGTTGGGCCTCATGATTGTGGACTAGGAGCCAGACCATGTATCTGGACTCCTCAATGCCCCACCTCTGTGCTTGAAAGCAACTACCCTCACCTACTCCTGTCATTCTGGCTGCAAGTCAGTTCTACAATTGTTTATGCTGTGTATTCCCACCTATGGGGCTTATATATGCCGTTTTTCCCACACATATCTGTGATTGGCCATTTTGGAATTGTATCAACTTCACAAAACCTGCTTTGTCATGCTTCACTTTGTATTCATTCCTATATATTTGCTATTACTGCATTTATAGGTACTGCTGTCATGGCTTAGTGGTTCAGTACCTTGACTATGGTGCATAGTATCCTGGGTTCAAACCTGGCCACTGCTTTTTATTTTTTATGACTGTCTAGACAGGCTGAGGGGTGTGTTTGTGTAAAGGCAGTTTTGATATGGCTTGCTCAACATTGCCCGTCGGTTAGCTTGTTGGCGTGGTGCGCAGCTCCGCGCAAACGGGTTGCACTGGTTTACGCCTCATTTGGCTATCAGCATGCATATTACACTCAGCTCAGCTAAGGGCACACAGTTTCAGCATGTTAAACCACTGCTCACCTACGGGCACTCATTTTGCACCTGTTGAACCACTGCTCACCTTTGGGCACTCATTTTGCACCTGTTAAACCACTGCTCACCTACGGCAGATGCACTCACCTTGTTAAACTGTAGCTCAGCTATAGGCACATCTGGCATTTTTTATTATTTTGTAATCTCACATTTCTTCAAAATAAATGGACTATTTCATTACATTTTACATGAACTATGATTTTATATGTGTATATGTTTGTCAGGGACTTGTTTCGTGCTTATTTTACTAAAAATAAAAGTTGGTGTTGTGGGGGCTTGAACCATGAATGCCTGCTCTTCAGCTGACATCTCTACCGCTACGCTATTGCTTCTTGGCTTACTTTGCATATTTAGTTCTTATATCCTTTTCCACTGACTGCTAACTGTGGCTAAGCTACGGGCACGCCCGGGCAAACGAGCGCACTCATGGGCAAACATCTTTACGTTTAAAAAAAAATATATAAGATGTTCATTTATATATTTTATGTTCATAGTCTGTGGGGGCATGTGTTGTGTTGTGTTTATTCACATTTCCATGGCCTCTGTCGTGGGTGTTTACTTTGGGCAATTTTACTCTTCTGGGGGTGTGTCCACTTGCAGGGCTCGGCCTACGGACACGCCCCCTACTGTCTTCCACGGACCGTGTTAACCTTCGGTGTGATTCAGCATGCCCTCATGCATATGCATGACATGCTGACGTCACACCGTTTAACTGCAGCCTCCGTGTAAGCCATGTATCTCTTACACGGAGGCTTCGTGAATCCTGACCAGTGTTGTTTACTGAACTAGGTTCTTTTCTGTTACAAAATAGTGGCCCAATGTTTCAATTCAGGTTTTATAGATACATTGCCATTGATGCCTGGGGTTACCATGGCATTAAGTCTCAATTGCCACCTCATTTCTGCCCTCTCCAAGTTGTTTTTCCAATTACCCCCACTCGGATTACTACCAGTAACCTCCAGAATACCAAATAAGAAAGAGTGATTGGGATTATTTTTAATATGCCTGTATATAGCATTATTTTCATCATGTTTTCTCACAGCATACAAATGCTCATAGATCCTCCTTCTAAAAGTTCTTTCGGTTTTACCAATGTAGAAATGCTGACATTCCTGACAAATAGCTATATATACCAGTCCTTTTGTAATACAGAACCCTGTTGCTAATTTTATCTCCTTACCCCTTACTTCCAACCATACTGAGGTTCCCACTAAGATGTACCTACAATGTTCACAAGTTCCACATCTAGTTGTCCCTCTCACATTGTTCTTAGCATTAATGGGATGTTCCAGTAAAAATTTTAAATTGTAATTAGTTTTGAAAACAAATGTTGGTTCTTTTCCTACTGTATCTAATATTTCCTCGTTCCCTTTAAACAACACCCAATTTTTCTTGACAATATCCCTAATCTTACTGTTCCTAGTCTTAATGTTCTTCCTTTGGCTTTTCCTGGTTAGGGGATCACCAGAGCGGAACTAACTCCGGTCCGCTAATGATTGGCAGTAGATTTTTTACTGTGCCGAGGTGCCAGCCCGATGCCCAACCTTCAACGAAAGCACGCCCATTCACGCATGTCTTTCGAATGCCACTCGACCTCGGGGAGGACATGCAGACTCCTCACAAAAGGCGCTCCAGCTGAGAATCAAACAGGAGAACCTCTTGCTGTGAGGTGACAATGCTACCTAATAACATGCCTTAATTCATTTAGATTCTGACATGCGGGAGGATAACATATATAACTACAGAAAGTAATCTGACTCCTAGTTGTGGAAGGTGTCACCTTATGTCATATTTCCTTTACCTTTTAACTGTTTCACCAGTAGTATTTCCACTCTCACTTACCATAAAAGATTGGTGACAACTGCAACACCGCATATCACACACACAAACAATCAAGGTGCTGTAATACTAGAAAAGCCTTCTTTCAGAACTGTAAGAAGTGAAAACACTGAGTGAAATTGCTTCTACTGTATGGAGTTTGTCACCTAAATCATTCTGGAAATGAACTAATTTCCTTAAATTCAGAATGTAAGCAACAAAGCATTTGTTGTGTTCTTTTGTGGAAATTCATCTGAAAACACTTTTGGTTATGTAATTACAAGGGAATATCCTGATTAGGAATGTGATACTATTCAGCACAATCTCACTTTCTCAGTTTAACACACATCTAAATATTCGTCATGCCTGGGACCAAGTGTATAATAGTAGTTGAGTGGTCAAAGTGACATATAGAACTTGGTCACATTTCATTTGGTGGCAACACTTACCTGCAACACAATGCACTGGTAAGTCTGTAAAAAACACACCCCACTATGACTGCTTTTAAATATCGCACCGCTGCAACACTTTTTAAGGGAAAAAAGAAAAAAAAAGAACTCTTCTCTAACCTGTACTCACTTCCTATGCAAGACAAAGCAAATGGCATGAAAACAGTGCACTCATTCTGCATCAAAATCACAAATATAAAGCACAATAAAAACATGTAAAACAGTTGGGCTTTTTACAGTGTATTCTGTCATTATTATATGTGGCCTCCTGAAGTGATTCCTTTATCAAGAGTTTCATTAAACAGATGCACAGGTGGCCATCTTGACTCTGCAGCAAAATTGTCACAGGGATATAATTTCCAGTTAATGATGAGTGGTAAGGCAAGGCTGTGGTACCTAAAAGCTTTCAAAAAACAACCGTGTGAGCCATTTTTCTTCCTAGTATATAAATTTCTTTATAGCTACCATAAGTCATCCCACAGTCCTGTTATATGGGTAATTGTTACTTCACAGCTGAAAATAGACAATAAACAGAAATGTTGTTAATTATTTCATTACTATCTCCTATTTGCAGCTTAGGGCATTCTTGAATGGTGACAAATCAGAAACCAAAAGTTGTGCAAGCACAGCATGTTCAGTAAAACGGAGAACAGTTTAAAGTCCTGCCAGTATCAATGGAAAACAGACCAGTATGGTGCCTACGATTTAATGCATTTGATCCCTTATAGATGACTTTGCAATTTATCCTGTGACAGACACTGTTCCTGACTTGCAGACAGGCTTTATCCAAGGAATCACATTGCTGTGATTTACACAGCCCATAAAAAACAAGTGTGCAATATTAAAAACCTGTAAATATATTATGCATATTGACATTTATGTAATTAATGTACTATGTGGCTAAAAACAAGAAAATTCAGATTGATGCATCAGACCAAAGGTGTAACCAGGCATGCTTTGTATTCTACAGCATCACTTAGGAGTACTGCAGCATCATTTAGGAGTACTGGTACTTTTCAGATCAGTGTCTATACTAGTGCCTCCAACAGGTACATATCTTGCAAAACAAAAAAAATAAGCGCTTGGAGGAACATTGTGAGAGTTGACCACTTTCTAAATGCAAATGGGTTGGGGACAGAGTCCAAGTAAAACGTTGAATTTTTCTAACTATATCCATATAGCAGATAGCACATCTTCCATTTCAGACCCTCTGGTTTTGTACATTTATTGTGCTTTAATTACCCCCTTCTTCCATTTTAATTTATAAAATTAGGCTAAGAAAATAGACTACATCATAAATCCAAGATATTGCCAAGTAGAATTTTATATTTCTGTAAATTAAAATGTGAGACAGACAACCTGGTCATAACCCAGCTTGTAAGTGAGCTCAGTGCTCACAACAGCAGAAACCAACAGGAAACAGGCATTCAGACTGCTTTTGCTTACCACACGTAGCCACCTCTGTTAAACATTTCAGGCTTCCTTTGTTTGCAGCCAAAGTGTACCTGACGCAATCATTGCAAGGAGTGCTGGTACCATGAACTAGAACCCCACTCCCTCAACCCAAGGAAAGAACAAAAAAACTTCATTGTATTTCATTGTATTAATCTGATTCCCTACATCGCAGCAATTTGCTTATCCACCATCAGCTCTTCTACTGAAAAGCAGAGTGAAAAAAAAGATTCTATTAGCACACCAAACAGGTTGCCAGAGGCACAATACCACCCTTCCCTCCTACCCAGTCATTCAGATCCTGTTTGTACCCTGCTCCCACCTCACTTCCATTTTTATAAAAAAGATTTCTTATACACATGTAGCAAACACTTGCTACAGTCATAAACTGTAGCACTATTTAGACAACAGACCGCTCAGGTTTGATCACAAATGCAATACCAGCCTTTAAAAGCTAGTATTCCATTAGGGATCAGGATTAGCTGATCACACAAAACACCCAACACTTTCCACCTGGGGCAGTTGATTTTCATACCTCACCTTAGCTACCTTGTTTGCAGTACACAAAAAAAACCCCTCAAAGTACTCAAGTCAGCAACATCTAGTGAAACTGCCCTTTTGGACTGTAATTTGAGCAATACAACAAAACTCATCGTGATCACTGTACATCTTAGACGGAGAAGAAGGGATGACCGTATTTTTAATTTAATATGTACTACAATACCATGATTCTCTAAGCTTAAGCACTGTTCTGGCCATGACAGAAAACTTAGTTCATCTTACATCATAAGCTTCAACTGAAGCCAGATAAAACTTTGCTGGTTGTTGTTTGATTCAGCAGCTACCTCATTTCTAAAGGCCCAAAGCCACAAATAGCACTATAGTAGAAATTTGTTACACCTCCAAAATAGTCTGATGCTTCTACTTAGTGCCTTCTTTCTCCCACAAAGCAAATTACATCCACATAATATACAAAAACCTCAATTTCAGCTGCTGTGTCTCTGCCATGAAGTGACGGACTATTCTGAATTTCTGGAGACAAGGTCAACATTTCTTGCTCATAAAGTAGCCACTATGGTACATTTCAGTTTTCTTCCACACAGAATGGAGGCTGTGAAAATTATCTAATCAATCTAATGATCTACAGTGCAACAGTCCCACCTGTTTACACTATACCACTTAGGGGGGATGCTTTAGACTCTTTGCTACAATGCATGAATGCATGCTGCATTGCATTTGTAGCAATTTGAGTTATATCTGCAGTATTTTGCTTTCTCCATCTCTTCTACTTTGATCACGTTATGATCAGCAAAGCATCTAATAGTCACATTAGAGCCTGAACGTGCAGTTCATAGTTACCAATGCTGCTTTATGATTACGCAGATTACTGTCCTGCAGTTTTGGGTGCATTATGCTGCATGTTCTAAATTAAAGTTTTTAATACATTGTCCATAACCTTCTCTTGCTCAGATCAGGCTAGGCAAGACACATTCCAAAGGAGATTGCTTAGAAGGATCCACTTGCAATCAATCCCAAGGTAGTGTTGCCACCTTTTCTAATGCCCAGAGGGGGGCAATTTTGCAGGACACACCACACCCAAAGGATTAAACATCACTTAAAGCTCATTTCTATAACATTTGAGCTTAAGTATTTTAGATATACAAGAAAAAAGTGTTTAGATATTAGCCAATGACTTGCTTTCCACAGGACACAACTGTCTAAAGAGGGACAGGTGATAAATCTTCTCTAAGTGTTTTGATTACACTTTGTATGTGACATAGCAGGTACTTTTATCTACAGTGACATTACAGTTGTATGGCTCCTAATGCCTTGTTCTTCATGGTTTAAGAACTAGAACTTACAAACTACTGGAAGAATATGCCAGTATCACAATATAATGGAGTGAGATTGCTCCAGTTAGATGGCCCACATGTTTTGCCTCTTGATGGAGCATAGGAGGTTACTAGGCTATTGGCCCTGAGGCCCTTATATGTCTAGCCAAGATTTTAGTCCATGTTTAGACAAATCAGCACCTGATGCCCCTCTCCAGCAGGGACACGGGTGAAATCCCAGGGGTATATGGTATATTTTCTGTTTCCCATACAGTTATCCAGGTTGTGCTTAAAAAAGGGGTAAAGATGTACTCTGCTTGATGTGGAGAGGGAGTCTATTCCATAGATGGGGGAGTCTCTGGGACACAAATCTGTCCCGCCAACAAGTCTTATTGATGTCACAGACCAGGTTGAGGCCACATGTGCAGATTACTTGAGTGGAGCTTGACTTGAAGATATACAGCAGTCCCATCGAGGTGGGGTCCATGATCACCTTGTATGCCAGACAGAGGTCACCTCTGAGGGGTCTATACGAAACTGAGTAGAGGCCCTGTATTCTCCTGGTGAGGAACCTCTGTGGTCTCTCCAGCTGCTGCATTGTACTTTGCAAGGTACATGCTGAAAGGGGCATTATACTCAATAATGGGCCTTACAAGGGAAGAATACAGGGATGTTAGGACCTCCTTGTCCCTGGATGAGATACCCTTACATATGAGGTGGGACATGTAGAAGGTTTCCTTACAATGGAAGCAACATGGTGGTCAAAAGTCAGTCACCAAATCCCTCATGACTGACTGCATGCTTGGGACGTTGTGATTAATGTAATAATTTGTGGGGACGTCACTCTCCGCAAAGGAAATGATGCATTTTTTGATATTCAGCATTGAGGCCATATTTCTGGCACCAGTCATTTGTCTGAGTGAGACCATCTTGGAGGACGTCTGCATCACTAGGGCAATTGACAGCACCCAGCTTGCAGTCATCTGCAAACTTGGTCAGCCATAATTTCAGTATAATTGGGTACGTTTGCAAGAGCCTTAGGTGGCCGGCTTTGTAGCTCCTGGTGGCAGTGATAACTACCTTATAGTCTGGGCAGATGGGAGCATAGCTAGTAAACCTATGCCAGCCTTTCTCAGCTGTGTGTGTGTGTGTGTGTGTGTGTGTGTGTGTGTGTGTAAATTTCTTCCGGATATTAAAAGCAGCCAACATTGCAGTAAGCATTTCAAACCACAAAAGTTATTTACAGTTACAGCTAAATATGCCAAAGACACTTGCAGACAGTACCTAAAGCCCCATAATACTAGTTTTTACTATGAGCAATAGTAATACAGTCTCTCACGTTGCAAGTGAGAATACCCACAATCCCAAAAGTTGCCAGTTAAGTGTTTTTGCTGGGACTTCCCACTCTCAACACCCACATCCCCAGGACTTATTCCTACTCCACAGCTGCTCAACAGAGGAGAAGAGAGAAGGTCTCAAAAACAGTACAAATCACTTTCAGGCACTTGCTTCACTCTAGCAAGTACATTTCTGAGATTTCATGGATCAAGGATAGATGGATAAATTACTATATTGTACATTAACTAGTAGCTTATAAAATATATACACAGTTTCTGTAAACATAACCACCATAGTTCAGTGTTTGTCCTTTACGCAGTACCTGAGTGTTTCAGGAATTTCAAACCAAGTATGCAGTCTCATCCAAATGTATTAGTTAGGGGGGAGGGTTGTCCATCCCTCAAACCTATCACTAAAAACTTGCTCTGTATCCTATTTTAGGAACAAAGAGAGAGGAAATGGGCACTCATGTGCCACATTCAGACATCATTCTTCAGTTTATTTCTACAGTGAAGTAAAGTGTGGAAATGCCTAACTCTATTCTTCTATTATCTAAATGCTAAAAATTTGCTGAAGGACAAGCTTGCTGGGATCATGACCATACACCTCCCACTCAACCTCTCACTCCCCAGTACTCAGATGTTATACCCTCAGTGAGTACCAAGTCAGCTAATCAGGTTCTTACAAGCTAAGCTACTGATGTGCCAACAGATGAAGCTTGGCCATTGGTATCCACTATTTTAAGGCAGTTGTAGAGGTGTATAGCAAGATCTTGCAGTACAAGAAGCATGCCCATCAACTTCTTAGTACAAGAGATCCGGACATAATTGGGGGGGGGGGGGCAAAGGCCCAAAAATCAAGACAAATTTTAAATATTGCTCTTATAAAACTTAGAAAGCTGATAGAACAGGATTTGTCTTAGCATGCATTTTTCTGAATATGAAGTCTGAAACTCAAATGTATATAATTTAGTGACTTTGATTCTCAGATCATCCCAGTGATTTCCTAGAAAACTACAGATTTTATGAGAAACAGACCAAAAATATAAGGCTGAAGTACAGCATGTTCAGTAAAACAGAGAACAGTTAAAAGCCCTGCAAATATCAGTGGCAAACAGACTAGTATGGTGCTTACAATTAAATGAGTTTGATCCGAAGCTAATAAATGTGTCCCAAAGTTTTCCATCAACTGAGCAATCCCGATACCCGAGGTGCAAACCAGTACTGGGATGCGGAATGCTTTACTAATGGCCATTAACTCATAGGAATTATTAAGGATAGTCGCCAACTTTTCAGAAGTCCAAAGCGGACTTTTCAGACATAAAACATTTTGGTACTGTTAGTAAAGGATTCCACGACCCAGTCTGCACCTCGTGGTTGAGGATCACTCGGGGAAGTAGCAGAGGGAACAGCAATTAGGATAAAGTACTTATGGGCACACTGGCATGGGAAAAACAGCGATTGATGACACAGATTGCATCAAACTAGAACATTATGAGGGGCTGCTGCTGCCAGCGAGCAGATGAATCGCAGACTTCACTCTCTCCTCTCTCACACACAGGCAACCTCACAAACCAACAGACTCATCTGCCTTCACACATGCAGCATTCACTCATACACAGACAGAAGCACACACATTACCAATTCATTCCATTTACTTGGATGCGTTTCTGTTTTACGGAGTGTAAAACATTGGCTGAATGGGTATCCTGATTACTGGATCTGCATTCTCACATGATCACACACGCAAGCACAGTCTCTTCAGCATTCGTGTGCACACACACACACACAAACACACACACACACACACACACACACACACACACACACACACACACACACACACACACACACACACACACACTGCTTTCATGCAGAACTGTTCATTATCTCTTGCATTGCTCATTCACTCTCACATTTGCAATCAGTGACTTTTCTGCACTTTGATACTTAAATACTACTTTCAGGCACGCATTCACTCACACACATGCAGGCAGAAACAACCATGCACATACATACACATAGGCATACATATTAACAATGCAGCACATTGGGTGAGAAAAAAGGGCGGACTGAGAGTTACTAAAGCAAGAACAGGACAAAAAAAATACAGTTCTATTTTGCAGAAATTTGGGTGCATAATTTTATATGCAGGATCAACAACTGAGCAAACTTACCGAAGAATAGTAGCTACTGAGTTCTCTGTCCAGGAACGTTGCCTGCAGCTGTGCACAAGGAATGACTTGCTCAACTCAAGTTTTTAATCCATAAGGAAACAGAGGATGTAAAAGAGTTCCCCAACTTGTTATGCAGCACTTTATAGCACCTGACAACAGGCTGGCCTACATAAATGTCTACGTCACAGTGTGGGAGGATCTGCACTAGAGGGATCTACTGATTTGACTGTGTCGAAGGTACGTCACAAAGGGGGAGACAATTTGGAACTGAAAGGATGTGATACTAAAGAATGGGGGATGGGCATTCCTGCCCTATGCTATAGAAAGTTTGATATGTAGAACTAATAAATGTGTTTGTGCATTCTCGTAACTGTAGATGGCTGGGATAGAGCACGACTTGTGGTTGAGCTAAACTGTGTGCAAGCCCAGAGTTTTCCTTTAAGTAATATCAAAGGATTCAAAATCTAGGAGCTAAATGAGCAGAAAGCAAGAAAGTGGTTTATATCATAAGATAGCAGATCGTGAGTCTAGGTCACCCAGTCTGGGCCCAGACTAAATAGGCCATAACTCCAGAATGTATAAAAATCAGCTGTCCTTAACACATTCACTCCGGAACAGCTCAGAAAATTCTGCCTGCTTACTTCCACCATAGGAACAACAGTGCAGCTTGAGCTCATTTTCAGATAATCCATTTGTAATACCATACAGAAACAAATGATCATAACTCTTTAACCATAATAGCGAGACTAAAACTGTAAATGTGAAAGTTACTCAGCAGACGCTGACCTTTCCAACAGTGTAAATATGGGTCTATATTATATATTCGAACTTTCAAATCTTCGAATCCCATAACATCGACAACATATGGCCGGAGTTTGAAAGATCAAATATATAATAAAAAAAAAAGAAAAACTTACATTAACAGTGCAAACCCCCTGCACCCTCTACACCCTCCCTACTTAACTATACAAACTCTGAGATCGCACTTCAGTGCAGAAAAGGGAAATTCTCCCATTCTGCACTGTATGGCGCCATTACGTTTAACCTTCGAACTCTTGAAATGTCAATCATATGGTGTCGACCATATGACATTCGACATTTCAAGTGTTCGGTGTTCTAATAGGAACCCTGTAAATATTGATAGTGTGTATCTAAGTAATTATGAAATATTTGCCAAGGAATGATGATGATATTGTGCATATTTTTTACCTTTTTGGTAAAACAAATCACAATATCTTGGTGAATGTACCATGTAGATCCATACAATTTGCAATTGATTTGTTTCTATGAATGTCAGCTTTAAAATTATACCTTAACCATTACTGTGAAATGCTTCGTTATGGAGGTATTCACAGAACTATGACTAATATTATATTTCTCATAATTGATAAATAAACAAAGCATAATATCTCATCACCTGTAACAGACAGAGACTACATATCAATGTACAAGTTGTGTGGCTCAATGTCAGCTTCAAAATGATGCATCATTTGCGTTATCACCGTGCTCCCTTGCAAAGGTATAGCCATAATAATGAGAAATATTGCAAATGTATCATTTTCATAATCCTACAAGAATAAACAAACTGTAATATCAGTACATGTGTACTGCATACAGACACAGTTCTTTTACCATGGTGTAACTATTAATATTGTCCTCAAAATGAGGTATTACTTAGCACATTGGCATGCTCCCTTGCAAAGTTATTTACCAAAATATGAAATAAATCATAATTTTCATAACCGAAGTCCTAAACAAACTGTGATATCTGTACATGTGTACAGCATACAGACACAGTTATTTTACCATGTTGTAGCTATTAATACTGTCTTCAAAATTAGGTATTACTTAGCACATTGACATATTCCCTTGCAAAGTTATTTACCAAAATATGAAAACAATTCATACTTTTCATAACCTTAGTCCTAAACAAACTGTGATAGCTGTATATGTGAAGAGCATACAAACACATTTGTTTTATCATGTTGTAAGGACAAAGACTGTCTTCAAAATGAGGTATTACCTATCACAATTACTTGCTCCCTTGCAAAGTTATTTATCAAAATATGCAAAAAATGAATAATTTCCATAACATAACTCCTAAACAAACTGTGGAATCTGCACATGTGCACAGCATACAGACACAGTTCTTTTATCATGTTTTAAGGACTAACACTGTCTTCAAAATGAGGTATCACCTGGCACAATTACATGATCCCTAGCAAAGTTATTTACCAAAATATGAAAAAAATCATAATTTCCATAGCTGAAGTCCTAAACAAAAGATGATATCTGTACATTTGTCCAGCATACAGACACAATTCTTTTTTCATCCTGTAACTACTAATACTGCCTTCAAAATGAGGTATTACTTACCCTGATGACATGTTCCCTGATAAAGTTATTTAGCAAAATATGAACAATTCATAATTCTCATAACCATGTTCCCAAACAAACTGTGATATCTGGATGTGTTGCAAGTACTAACAGTGTCTTAAAAATGAGTTACTACTTAGCACGCTGACATGTTCCCTGACAAAGTTATTCACCAAATATGAAACAATATCAAATTCTCATAACCAAAGTCCTAAATTAATGTGATATCTGTGCAGGACGGTTATTGGCATATTCTCTTTTATGAGTCACTCTCCTCAAACAGTTCTTACTCAACATGTCCACCATCTCCCTACCACAGTTATTTGCCAAACTAAGAAAAATATCTTAATTTACATAACACAATTCTTAATCAAATGGTTATCTGTATCACTGGACAGCATGCAGATAGTTCTTTTACAATCTGGAAATGAAGTGTTACTCAGCATGTGTACAATTTCCTTAGCAGTTCTTTTCCTGTGTCATCAGTAGTGATAACGGTGTTTATAAAATATAACAATAGAGTTTCTTACCATACTGGTCCTACTTGGTCATGGCTGTTGTTCATTCATTCTCACTAGCTGCATGTTACCAATATATCGTGCATAGCTGTCATCACACCATTGTGGAGATCAGTTAAGAACAATGCAATGCTATCCTAAGTTAGGTGAACGCCATCGCTTCTGAAAAGGTGAACATCTTCTGAGGTGATGCTGTCATGGCAGATTGTTGATCCACCAACCCTGTGCATCAAGCCATACAGGAACCCATTCTATAAATGTCTGGCCTTGTGCACTTCCCATTGACTGTTTGCTGTTTTCCATATCTGGTGAGGAATTATGTCAGACCACACAAAATGACGACATGGCCACCACGACTGCAGGTGTTCAAAAATTGCTCTGATTTGAAACTGTAGCCTTCTGAGTGGGTGAGTGATGACATCATTTCCTCCAATGTGCAGCACAAGAATGTCAGGCTGAGGGTAGATTGAACACTTCTCTTCCAAAAACTGTAGGAGTCCGCTCCAGTGCATACCCCTTCTTGCAATCCAGTATACCTTCACACTAGATGTGGGGAAGCTCAAGTTGTAGTGGTTTTCACTTCTGGAGGCATGGCTGGCAGCCCAGTGAATGTAGGAAAGGCCACACACTTGTTCTCCTGCTCATGAAGCCATGTGGATGCACCTGCACAGGAAAGAAATGGAAACAGGTTACTACTGATGTTTGGCATATGTATTGAAAGACTACACATATATGTATATCACTAGCATTACCTGGTTAGCTCATCCAAATCTTCACTCCTGTCCACAGTGGCATTATTCTTTTGATATGTTACATAACTGGTGATGATGATGATGCATAGGTACATACCTACCACCCTTGATAACACCAAAGGATGCAAAATGAGTGATGCTGCAGAGGTACATACCTAAAACACCAAATTACACACAGTGACTGACAAGGGGGCGCAGAAAGGGCATGTGTAAAGAGAAAATGTAGGGTAAGGACTGCCACCCCACTAATATGCTAAGGACAGGCATGGGGCTTCAGCTGGTGGGCGTCTGAAGCGTCCCATACCTGTGCTGGCTGCCCACTCAGACTGCTGGTAGCAGCAATGACTCCCCATTGCATGCAGTGCCAGCACTCTGCCTTACCTCTGCCTTTTCCATTTACATGTGTCCTTTCAGCAATTGCCATGAGGACTCAAAGGAGGGAGCTAATGTAAAGCCTCTTGTCTTGACGTACATACATTTGCTTCACCAGAATGGAGAGAGACTGTGTGGAGATCTAACCAAAGACAACATGCGAAAAGACTAAGAGTGACTCAGGCTTTCTCTTTTTGCATGTGTCCTTTCAGGGAGAGAAACATTGCAGCACAGTGGCACCCCTGAGGCCATGCTTACCTAGGACAGCAGCACTATAGGACTGAGGTGAAGAGTCTCCCAGTTCCCAACTGCCGTCCAGGTCAATTAGAAGATCCATGGTGGTTGGGTATGACACCCACTGATGCACCCAGCAGCACAAGAGCTGTTGGCACACATCTCTGAAGAGAAACCTTCCTGGCCCTGGTGCATAAGCGCTTGGCCAGTAACTGACAAGAAGGCACAGAAAGAGCACATGTAAAGAGAAAAGGTAGGGTAAGGACCGCCACTCCACTAATATGCTGAGGACAGCCATGAGGCTTCAGTTGGTGGGTGTCTGAAGTGTCCTATACCTGTGCTGGCTGCCCATTCAGACTGCTGGTAGCAGCAATGACTTCCCATTGCATACAATGCCAGCACTCTGCCTTACCTCTGCCTTTTCCATTTACATGTGTTCTTAAGGAGTCAGAGGAGGGAGCTAATGTAAAGCCTCTTGCTGTGACCTACATACAGTCACTACACCAGAACAGAGGAAGACTGCATGGAGAACTAAAGCAAGACAACGTGAAAAGGCTAAGACCCACCCTGGCTGTCTTTTTGTATGTGTCCTTATCAGAAGGGAAACATTGCAGCACAGTGGCACCCCTGAGGCCATGCTTACCTAGGAAAGCAGCACTATGGGACTGAGCTGAAGAGTCTCCAAGTTCCCAACTGTTGTTTAGGTCAATCAAAATATCCATGGTAGTATGCTACACTTACTGCTGTCAGCAATCTGCTAGGCCATGGTACTCACCAAAGCATTCAACACACAGGTTGATCTTGCAGGTCAGGCATCCCCATGATGGTTCAGAATGTTTACCTTTGCTGGCACAGTGTTTGTATCTTGACTTCCACCATTTCACTGGGAAGTGTGGCTCTTGTTCAAATTGGGACATGGGCTCTGGGACAGTAATCTCAATGCATCTTTTCCTTTTCTTGTAGCTAGCCAGGAGGTTCATGCCTAGGTTTCATCTAAACTGTAACTGTGTTGCCAGAATAACACATCTGGAATGTGACAGCTGCCGGTGGTTGTTACTCTCACAGATTAAAATGTAAGCATTCACTATGGCCACATCCCATAGGAACCAGAACAAGTACAGCCACCATTTTCATGCCTTTTGTGCAGTTGGACACTGTGTCCTGAGGTGATCGGCTCAGTCTACCCCATCCATGTATGTGTTGTACATGTTTACAATTGGTGGACATGGCACTAAAGCTTTTGTGCTGTTGTGCTGTCTCCTGCATGCGCTGGAGACTGACAAGGTTGGGTTACTATTAGTTGACAGCAGAAATACTGGGTTGCTATTCTTCCATTCAGTAGCAAGCAATGGGCTACTCTGCAACTGCTTGTAGTACCCTCATGGTGCTTTACCAATGGCCTGTTTGTTGAATGTTACAGGCCATCCTACCTATTGGTGCACATGGTTCTGGAGCAGTATAGACCATCTTGCAGCAGCTGCTGTGCCAGAGGGACAGAGGTGAAGAAATTGTCAAAGTAAATGTGATGCTTCTTACCAATCAGTCCCTGAGTTAGGTCAACCACAACTTGGTGTGCCAGTCCAAACTCTGTGGTCTGCTCTGCCTTTCCAGTGTATACCTGGAATTCATGCATGTACCCATTGTGTGAGTCAGCCAGCACCCAAACCTTAATGCCATACCTCTCCGGCTTGCCAGGCATAAACTGCCTGAATGTCAACCGTCCACAGAAGCCAACCATGGCTTCATCTACTGCCACCTCATGATGCACATTATACTGTGTCCTACATGCATGATGTATCTTGTCATTATCCACAGAGCCCTGTGGTAATCTGAAGTGTTTGTCATTGCAGTGGAAATACTGCTGAATTTTTTCAAACCTCTCTTGGGTCATGTACTCAGCTATTGGGAAATGACCATACACATGGTGTGTTTCCCAGTACTGCCTGTATTCTGGAACATGTACAACAGACATGTATATTCTGACACCAAGAAATGTGTGTATGTCTCCAGGACAAACAGGAATCCACCACTTATCAACCTTGCCTGCTGCAGCCTGCCTCTGTGAAGCATAGCGGTTAGTTTAATTGGCAGTAAGTGAGTACAATACCTCTGGGAACATCAAATTGAGGGAGTCCATCCCTGCACTGTCTGAGTCCAGGTTGGTTACTGGGCCAACCGGACAGAAAAAAATCATCAGTGTGAACTGGTGTTAGGCATTTCTTCCAAGTGATGTTACCTTGTGGGCATGCTCACTGTAACGTTTTGGGTAGCCTTACATACTTTGGAATGGAAACTCTGGTATAGTTAACAGATGGTG